>NW_026044051.1:0-80000 GCF_937001465.1 Orcinus orca | reverse complement strand
GACTTCTTATGTGAGGCCTTCCGGCAGCAAAGAGAAGGTGCGCGCGAGGAGTGTGCTTCAGGCAGCTTAGGACCCGCCACTGTCTCGTCTACCACGGAGGGGAATCAGGTTTGCCCAGGGTCGCCCAGTTTCAAAGCGGAGCTCACGTAGTTATCCTCGGTGGTTTCTGATTACCTCAAGGAAACACACGGGAGGAACAGGGCCCTTCCGTGGAGGCGCTTTTGGGCACAGGGACCTCTGCGTGGGATCTACTGGGTAAGTATGGCAGTACCTCAGGTAGGCCTCAGTGACCAAGGCTCTCTGGCTCACGCCTAGCTGTGTCAAGAAGTGTGGCAAACGTACGTACCGCTCCTCAGGCTGGGCCCACAGCCTAGCTTTCGCTGCTGTGAGAGTGCTGTCCCGAGTCTCTTCCCGGAGCCAGTCGTCAGCGCGGTGTCTTTTGGCACTGCAGTTCTCTTTCAGTCAAGGAGGCCGTTCGACTGACTGGCAAGAGGGAGTCCGCCCAGCGCTGCTTTCGCCAGTCTCTCGGACGACTGGGCCACTCAACCTGGGCAACCCAGAGAGGAGTACACTGCCCTAGCTATGAATGTGAAGAGCTGTCTGCAAGGGGCCTGCTTACGCTAAGGTTCCTCAGAAGCCAGAGGCCGCCGTTCCGGCACGGAGAGAGGTCATCCTGCGAAACTGGTGAATGGGCTCCTACCCTGTGTGTCCCCAGGAGCGTCGCAGGGTTAAGGCACTCCGTGGTGGAGTATGGCCTCATTGGAGACCCCTGCACACCCAACTCCCCCGACGTGAAACACTGGAACTTCACCTTGAGGCCTGAGGTCACCTTGCGTTCGGCCGGAGCTGAACCTGGGGTGCCGTGGGAGGAGTTCCTAGAAAGGGATTGCCAGCACGGTTTTCGCTTTGGGAGAACACGCAGCCTCGGCCCACAACGACAGTCCTGCCGTGCAGAGACGGCGGGCCGCTAGTGCCGTTCCAGGCAGCTTTGAAGCCAAGCGCGAGGCGCCTCCAAACGGGGAGAAAGCGTACTCTCCCCTCCGCGTCCCACGTTCAAGCTGAATGACGCAGCATGTTTCTCGGAAGGCTCTGCCGAGCAATCTAGTGAAAGGGAGAGAGTGCCTGCCTCTGCCGAGAAAGGTGTTGACGTGGGCATTGCTGGACAGGCGGAAGAGCGTTCCCCAGGCCGTGCAAAGTTGAGGCTTTGGTGATTCTGGATGGTCCCAAGGGTCCGCAATTGTCCCTGGGAAAGCTGTCCTTTTCCCTCTTTTTCCGGCTGGAAGTACACCTCTGGCATCCGACTGCCGTTCGGCGACGTCCTGGGGGAGACGCCCTGGTTTCACTCGGGGCGCACACTGGTGTTTCTCAGAAGAGCCCAAGTTCCTCCCTGCGGGTGGGTGGGGGGCTTGGCACACCAGCATGGAATGTAAGGCTCTTTAGAACTGCGTACCTTGAGGCCGTGGGAAGGCCGCACGAACGAGAGCTTTGGAGCGAACAGGGCAGCGCTTCGCCATCACCGTTGCACGTTCACGGAGCTTCGTCAAACGAACGCATTTACTTCCTCGGGCTCAAACACAGCCGAGGAGTGGGAAGGCATACAGTGAGTGCCCTTTGACAGTTGTTACAACGAACGTGAGTGCACAGTGTCTCGTGAAATACCTTCCACGGTTGAAGCATTCCGTTAACGCATGCCCCCCCGCTCCCTCTGGCACTCCGAGGTGTTACTGACGGGGGAAGTCTGGACTTTTGCTTGAGGCCGGGGTGGGGCGGGGGGACTCACCATTCTTCTGCCGGCGAGCTCCAGAGCGCTCCTGCTGAAGCTCCCAGCAAGGAACTGAGAGCAGCAGGCCTCACACGAGTCAACTCAGACTTCTTCTGTCACGAGTCAACTCAGACTTCTTATGTGAGGCCTTCCGGCAGCAAAGAGAAGGTGCGCGCGAGGAGTGTGCTTCAGGCAGCTTAGGACCCGCCACTGTCTCGTCTACCACGGAGGGGAATCAGGTTTGCCCAGGGTCGCCCAGTTTCAAAGCGGAGCTCACGTAGTTATCCTCGGTGGTTTCTGATTACCTCAAGGAAACACACGGGAGGAACAGGGCCCTTCCGTGGAGGCGCTTTTGGGCACAGGGACCTCTGCGTGGGATCTACTGGGTAAGTATGGCAGTACCTCAGGTAGGCCTCAGTGACCAAGGCTCTCTGGCTCACGCCTAGCTGTGTCAAGAAGTGTGGCAAACGTACGTACCGCTCCTCAGGCTGGGCCCACAGCCTAGCTTTCGCTGCTGTGAGAGTGCTGTCCCGAGTCTCTTCCCGGAGCCAGTCGTCAGCGCGGTGTCTTTTGGCACTGCAGTTCTCTTTCAGTCAAGGAGGCCGTTCGACTGACTGGCAAGAGGGAGTCCGCCCAGCGCTGCTTTCGCCAGTCTCTCGGACGACTGGGCCACTCAACCTGGGCAACCCAGAGAGGAGTACACTGCCCTAGCTATGAATGTGAAGAGCTGTCTGCAAGGGGCCTGCTTACGCTAAGGTTCCTCAGAAGCCAGAGGCCGCCGTTCCGGCACGGAGAGAGGTCATCCTGCGAAACTGGTGAATGGGCTCCTACCCTGTGTGTCCCCAGGAGCGTCGCAGGGTTAAGGCACTCCGTGGTGGAGTATGGCCTCATTGGAGACCCCTGCACACCCAACTCCCCCGACGTGAAACACTGGAACTTCACCTTGAGGCCTGAGGTCACCTTGCGTTCGGCCGGAGCTGAACCTGGGGTGCCGTGGGAGGAGTTCCTAGAAAGGGATTGCCAGCACGGTTTTCGCTTTGGGAGAACACGCAGCCTCGGCCCACAACGACAGTCCTGCCGTGCAGAGACGGCGGGCCGCTAGTGCCGTTCCAGGCAGCTTTGAAGCCAAGCGCGAGGCGCCTCCAAACGGGGAGAAAGCGTACTCTCCCCTCCGCGTCCCACGTTCAAGCTGAATGACGCAGCATGTTTCTCGGAAGGCTCTGCCGAGCAATCTAGTGAAAGGGAGAGAGTGCCTGCCTCTGCCGAGAAAGGTTTTGACGTGGGCATTGCTGGACAGGCGGAAGAGCGTTCCCCAGGCCGTGCAAAGTTGAGGCCTTGGTGATTCTGGATGGTCCCAAGGGTCCGCAATTGTCCCTGGGAAAGCTGTCCTTTTCCCTCTTTTTCCGGCTGGAGGTACACCTCTGGCATCCGACTGCCGTTCGGCGACGTCCTGGGGGAGACGCCCTGGTTTCACTTGGGACGCACACTGGTGTTTCTCAGAAGAGCCCAAATGCCTCCCTGCGGGTGGGTGGGGGGCTTGGCACACCAGCATGGAATGTAAGGCTCTTTAGAACTGCGTACCTTGAGGCCGTGGGAAGGCCGCACGAACGAGAGCTTTGGAGCGAACAGGGCAGCGCTTCGCCATCACCGTTGCACGTTCACGGAGCTTCGTCAAACGAACGCATTTACGTCCTGGGGCTCAAACACAGCCGAGGAGTGGGAAGGCATACAGTGAGTGCCCTTTGACAGTTGTTACAACGAACGTGAGTGCACAGTGTCTCGTGAAATACCTTCCACGGTTGAAGCATTCCGTTAACGCATGCCCCCCCGCTCCCTCTGGCACTCCGAGGTGTTACTGACGGGGGAAATCTGGACTTTTGCTTGAGGCCGGGGTGGGGCGGGGGGACTCACCATTCTTCTGCCGGCGAGCTCCAGAGCGCTCCTGCTGAAGCTCCCAGCAAGGAACTGAGAGCAGCAGGCCTCACACGAGTCAACTCAGACTTCTTCTGTCACGAGTCAACTCAGACTTCTTATGTGAGGCCTTCCGGCAGCAAAGAGAAGGTGCGCGCGAGGAGTGTGCTTCAGGCAGCTTAGGACCCGCCACTGTCTCGTCTACCACGGAGGGGAATCAGGTTTGCCCAGGGTCGCCCAGTTTCAAAGCGGAGCTCACGTAGTTATCCTCGGTGGTTTCTGATTACCTCAAGGAAACACACGGGAGGAACAGGGCCCTTCCGTGGAGGCGCTTTTGGGCACAGGGACCTCTGCGTGGGATCTACTGGGTAAGTATGGCAGTACCTCAGGTAGGCCTCAGTGACCAAGGCTCTCTGGCTCACGCCTAGCTGTGTCAAGAAGTGTGGCAAACGTACGTACCGCTCCTCAGGCTGGGCCCACAGCCTAGCTTTCGCTGCTGTGAGAGTGCTGTCCCGAGTCTCTTCCCGGAGCCAGTCGTCAGCGCGGTGTCTTTTGGCACTGCAGTTCTCTTTCAGTCAAGGAGGCCGTTCGACTGACTGGCAGAGGGAGTCCGCCCAGCGCTGCTTTCGCCAGTCTCTCGGACGACTGGGCCACTCAACCTGGGCAACCCAGAGAGGAGTACACTGCCCTAGCTATGAATGTGAAGAGCTGTCTGCAAGGGGCCTGCTTACGCTAAGGTTCCTCAGAAGCCAGAGGCCGCCGTTCCGGCACGGAGAGAGGTCATCCTGCGAAACTGGTGAATGGGCTCCTACCCTGTGTGTCCCCAGGAGCGTCGCAGGGTTAAGGCACTCCGTGGTGGAGTATGGCCTCATTGGAGACCCCTGCACACCCAACTCCCCCGACGTGAAACACTGGAACTTCACCTTGAGGCCTGAGGTCACCTTGCGTTCGGCCGGAGCTGAACCTGGGGTGCCGTGGGAGGAGTTCCTAGAAAGGGATTGCCAGCACGGTTTTCGCTTTGGGAGAACACGCAGCCTCGGCCCACAACGACAGTCCTGCCGTGCAGAGACGGCGGGCCGCTAGTGCCGTTCCAGGCAGCTTTGAAGCCAAGCGCGAGGCGCCTCCAAACGGGGAGAAAGCGTACTCTCCCCTCCGCGTCCCACGTTCAAGCTGAATGACGCAGCATGTTTCTCGGAAGGCTCTGCCGAGCAATCTAGTGAAAGGGAGAGAGTGCCTGCCTCTGCCGAGAAAGGTTTTGACGTGGGCATTGCTGGACAGGCGGAAGAGCGTTCCCCAGGCCGTGCAAAGTTGAGGCCTTGGTGATTCTGGATGGTCCCAAGGGTCCGCAATTGTCCCTGGGAAAGCTGTCCTTTTCCCTCTTTTTCCGGCTGGAGGTACACCTCTGGCATCCGACTGCCGTTCGGCGACGTCCTGGGGGAGACGCCCTGGTTTCACTTGGGACGCACACTGGTGTTTCTCAGAAGAGCCCAAATGCCTCCCTGCGGGTGGGTGGGGGGCTTGGCACACCAGCATGGAATGTAAGGCTCTTTAGAACTGCGTACCTTGAGGCCGTGGGAAGGCCGCACGAACGAGAGCTTTGGAGCGAACAGGGCAGCGCTTCGCCATCACCGTTGCACGTTCACGGAGCTTCGTCAAACGAACGCATTTACGTCCTGGGGCTCAAACACAGCCGAGGAGTGGGAAGGCATACAGTGAGTGCCCTTTGACAGTTGTTACAACGAACGTGAGTGCACAGTGTCTCGTGAAATACCTTCCACGGTTGAAGCATTCCGTTAACGCATGCCCCCCCGCTCCCTCTGGCACTCCGAGGTGTTACTGACGGGGGAAATCTGGACTTTTGCTTGAGGCCGGGGTGGGGCGGGGGGACTCACCATTCTTCTGCCGGCGAGCTCCAGAGCGCTCCTGCTGAAGCTCCCAGCAAGGAACTGAGAGCAGCAGGCCTCACACGAGTCAACTCAGACTTCTTCTGTCACGAGTCAACTCAGACTTCTTATGTGAGGCCTTCCGGCAGCAAAGAGAAGGTGCGCGCGAGGAGTGTGCTTCAGGCAGCTTAGGACCCGCCACTGTCTCGTCTACCACGGAGGGGAATCAGGTTTGCCAAGGGTCGCCCAGTTTCAAAGCGGAGCTCACGTAGTTATCCTCGGTGGTTTCTGATTACCTCAAGGAAACACACGGGAGGAACAGGGCCCTTCCGTGGAGGCGCTTTTGGGCACAGGGACCTCTGCGTGGGATCTACTGGGTAAGTATGGCAGTACCTCAGGTAGGCCTCAGTGACCAAGGCTCTCTGGCTCACGCCTAGCTGTGTCAAGAAGTGTGGCAAACGTACGTACCGCTCCTCAGGCTGGGCCCACAGCCTAGCTTTCGCTGCTGTGAGAGTGCTGTCCCGAGTCTCTTCCCGGAGCCAGTCGTCAGCGCGGTGTCTTTTGGCACTGCAGTTCTCTTTCAGTCAAGGAGGCCGTTCGACTGACTGGCAAGAGGGAGTCCGGCCAGCGCTCCTTTCGCCAGTCTCTCGGACGACTGGGCCACTCAACCTGGGCAACCCAGAGAGGAGTACACTGCCCTAGCTATGAATGTGAAGAGCTGTCTGCAAGGGGCCTGCTTACGCTAAGGTTCCTCAGAAGCCAGAGGCCGCCGTTCCGGCACGGAGAGAGGTCATCCTGCGAAACTGGTGAATGGGCTCCTACCCTGTGTGTCCCCAGGAGCGTCGCAGGGTTAAGGCACTCCGTGGTGGAGTATGGCCTCATTGGAGACCCCTGCACACCCAACTCCCCCGACGTGAAACACTGGAACTTCACCTTGAGGCCTGAGGTCACCTTGCGTTCGGCCGGAGCTGAACCTGGGGTGCCGTGGGAGGAGTTCCTAGAAAGGGATTGCCAGCACGGTTTTCGCTTTGGGAGAACACGCAGCCTCGGCCCACAACGACAGTCCTGCCGTGCAGAGACGGCGGGCCGCTAGTGCCGTTCCAGGCAGCTTTGAAGCCAAGCGCGAGGCGCCTCCAAACGGGGAGAAAGCGTACTCTCCCCTCCGCGTCCCACGTTCAAGCTGAATGACGCAGCATGTTTCTCGGAAGGCTCTGCCGAGCTATCTAGTGAAAGGGAGAGAGTGCCTGCCTCTGCCGAGAAAGGTGTTGACGTGGGCATTGCTGGACAGGCGGAAGAGCGTTCCCCAGGCCGTGCAAAGTTGAGGCCTTGGTGATTCTGGATGGTCCCAAGGGTCCGCAATTGTCCCTGGGAAAGCTGTCCTTTTCCCTCTTTTTCCGGCTGGAAGTACACCTCTGGCATCCGACTGCCGTTCGGCGACGTCCTGGGGGAGACGCCCTGGTTTCACTTGGGACGCACACTGGTGTTTCTCAGAAGAGCCCAAATGCCTCCCTGCGGGTGGGTGGGGGGCTTGGCACACCAGCATGGAATGTAAGGCTCTTTAGAACTGCGTACCTTGAGGCCGTGGGAAGGCCGCACGAACGAGAGCTTTGGAGCGAACAGGGCAGCGCTTCGCCATCACCGTTGCACGTTCACGGAGCTTCGTCAAACGAACGCATTTACGTCCTGGGGCTCAAACACAGCCGAGGAGTGGGAAGGCATACAGTGAGTGCCCTTTGACAGTTGTTACAACGAACGTGAGTGCACAGTGTCTCGTGAAATACCTTCCACGGTTGAAGCATTCCGTTAACGCATGCCCCCCCGCTCCCTCTGGCACTCCGAGGTGTTACTGACGGGGGAAGTCTGGACTTTTGCTTGAGGCCGGGGTGGGGCGGGGGGACTCACCATTCTTCTGCCGGCGAGCTCCAGAGCGCTCCTGCTGAAGCTCCCAGCAAGGAACTGAGAGCAGCAGGCCTCACACGAGTCAACTCAGACTTCTTCTGTCACGAGTCAACTCAGACTTCTTATGTGAGGCCTTCCGGCAGCAAAGAGAAGGTGCGCGCGAGGAGTGTGCTTCAGGCAGCTTAGGACCCGCCACTGTCTCGTCTACCACGGAGGGGAATCAGGTTTGCCCAGGGTCGCCCAGTTTCAAAGCGGAGCTCACGTAGTTATCCTCGGTGGTTTCTGATTACCTCAAGGAAACACACGGGAGGAACAGGGCCCTTCCGTGGAGGCCCTTTTGGGCACAGGGACCTCTGCGTGGGATCTACTGGGTAAGTATGGCAGTACCTCAGGTAGGCCTCAGTGACCAAGGCTCTCTGGCTCACGCCTAGCTGTGTCAAGAAGTGTGGCAAACGTACGTACCGCTCCTCAGGCTGGGCCCACAGCCTAGCTTTCGCTGCTGTGAGAGTGCTGTCCCGAGTCTCTTCCCGGAGCCAGTCGTCAGCGCGGTGTCTTTTGGCACTGCAGTTCTCTTTCAGTCAAGGAGGCCGTTCGACTGACTGGCAAGAGGGAGTCCGGCCAGCGCTCCTTTCGCCAGTCTCTCGGACGACTGGGCCACTCAACCTGGGCAACCCAGAGAGGAGTACACTGCCCTAGCTATGAATGTGAAGAGCTGTCTGCAAGGGGCCTGCTTACGCTAAGGTTCCTCAGAAGCCAGAGGCCGCCGTTCCGGCACGGAGAGAGGTCATCCTGCGAAACTGGTGAATGGGCTCCTACCCTGTGTGTCCCCAGGAGCGTCGCAGGGTTAAGGCACTCCGTGGTGGAGTATGGCCTCATTGGAGACCCCTGCACACCCAACTCCCCCGACGTGAAACACTGGAACTTCACCTTGAGGCCTGAGGTCACCTTGCGTTCGGCCGGAGCTGAACCTGGGGTGCCGTGGGAGGAGTTCCTAGAAAGGGATTGCCAGCACGGTTTTCGCTTTGGGAGAACACGCAGCCTCGGCCCACAACGACAGTCCTGCCGTGCAGAGACGGCGGGCCGCTAGTGCCGTTCCAGGCAGCTTTGAAGCCAAGCGCGAGGCGCCTCCAAACGGGGAGAAAGCGTACTCTCCCCTCCGCGTCCCACGTTCAAGCTGAATGACGCAGCATGTTTCTCGGAAGGCTCTGCCGAGCAATCTAGTGAAAGGGAGAGAGTGCCTGCCTCTGCCGAGAAAGGTGTTGACGTGGGCATTGCTGGACAGGCGGAAGAGCGTTCCCCAGGCCGTGCAAAGTTGAGGCCTTGGTGATTCTGGATGGTCCCAAGGGTCCGCAATTGTCCCTGGGAAAGCTGTCCTTTTCCCTCTTTTTCCGGCTGGAGGTACACCTCTGGCATCCGACTGCCGTTCGGCGACGTCCTGGGGGAGACGCCCTGGTTTCACTTGGGACGCACACTGGTGTTTCTCAGAAGAGCCCAAGTTCCTCCCTGCGGGTGGGTGGGGGGCTTGGCACACCAGCATGGAATGTAAGGCTCTTTAGAACTGCGTACCTTGAGGCCGTGGGAAGGCCGCACGAACGAGAGCTTTGGAGCGAACAGGGCAGCGCTTCGCCATCACCGTTGCACGTTCACGGAGCTTCGTCAAACGAACGCATTTACGTCCTGGGGCTCAAACACAGCCGAGGAGTGGGAAGGCATACAGTGAGTGCCCTTTGACAGTTGTTACAACGAACGTGAGTGCACAGTGTCTCGTGAAATACCTTCCACGGTTGAAGCATTCCGTTAACGCATGCCCCCCCGCTCCCTCTGGCACTCCGAGGTGTTACTGACGGGGGAAGTCTGGACTTTTGCTTGAGGCCGGGGTGGGGCGGGGGGACTCACCATTCTTCTGCCGGCGAGCTCCAGAGCGCTCCTGCTGAAGCTCCCAGCAAGGAACTGAGAGCAGCAGGCCTCACACGAGTCAACTCAGACTTCTTCTGTCACGAGTCAACTCAGACTTCTTATGTGAGGCCTTCCGGCAGCAAAGAGAAGGTGCGCGCGAGGAGTGTGCTTCAGGCAGCTTAGGACCCGCCACTGTCTCGTCTACCACGGAGGGGAATCAGGTTTGCCCAGGGTCGCCCAGTTTCAAAGCGGAGCTCACGTAGTTATCCTCGGTGGTTTCTGATTACCTCAAGGAAACACACGGGAGGAACAGGGCCCTTCCGTGGAGGCGCTTTTGGGCACAGGGACCTCTGCGTGGGATCTACTGGGTAAGTATGGCAGTACCTCAGGTAGGCCTCAGTGACCAAGGCTCTCTGGCTCACGCCTAGCTGTGTCAAGAAGTGTGGCAAACGTACGTACCGCTCCTCAGGCTGGGCCCACAGCCTAGCTTTCGCTGCTGTGAGAGTGCTGTCCCGAGTCTCTTCCCGGAGCCAGTCGTCAGCGCGGTGTCTTTTGGCACTGCAGTTCTCTTTCAGTCAAGGAGGCCGTTCGACTGACTGGCAAGAGGGAGTCCGGCCAGCGCTGCTTTCGCCAGTCTCTCGGACGACTGGGCCACTCAACCTGGGCAACCCAGAGAGGAGTACACTGCCCTAGCTATGAATGTGAAGAGCTGTCTGCAAGGGGCCTGCTTACGCTAAGGTTCCTCAGAAGCCAGAGGCCGCCGTTCCGGCACGGAGAGAGGTCATCCTGCGAAACTGGTGAATGGGCTCCTACCCTGTGTGTCCCCAGGAGCGTCGCAGGGTTAAGGCACTCCGTGGTGGAGTATGGCCTCATTGGAGACCCCTGCACACCCAACTCCCCCGACGTGAAACACTGGAACTTCACCTTGAGGCCTGAGGTCACCTTGCGTTCGGCCGGAGCTGAACCTGGGGTGCCGTGGGAGGAGTTCCTAGAAAGGGATTGCCAGCACGGTTTTCGCTTTGGGAGAACACGCAGCCTCGGCCCACAACGACAGTCCTGCCGTGCAGAGACGGCGGGCCGCTAGTGCCGTTCCAGGCAGCTTTGAAGCCAAGCGCGAGGCGCCTCCAAACGGGGAGAAAGCGTACTCTCCCCTCCGCGTCCCACGTTCAAGCTGAATGACGCAGCATGTTTCTCGGAAGGCTCTGCCGAGCTATCTAGTGAAAGGGAGAGAGTGCCTGCCTCTGCCGAGAAAGGTGTTGACGTGGGCATTGCTGGACAGGCGGAAGAGCGTTCCCCAGGCCGTGCAAAGTTGAGGCCTTGGTGATTCTGGATGGTCCCAAGGGTCCGCAATTGTCCCTGGGAAAGCTGTCCTTTTCCCTCTTTTTCCGGCTGGAGGTACACCTCTGGCATCCGACTGCCGTTCGGCGACGTCCTGGGGGAGACGCCCTGGTTTCACTTGGGACGCACACTGGTGTTTCTCAGAAGAGCCCAAATGCCTCCCTGCGGGTGGGTGGGGGGCTTGGCACACCAGCATGGAATGTAAGGCTCTTTAGAACTGCGTACCTTGAGGCCGTGGGAAGGCCGCACGAACGAGAGCTTTGGAGCGAACAGGGCAGCGCTTCGCCATCACCGTTGCACGTTCACGGAGCTTCGTCAAACGAACGCATTTACGTCCTGGGGCTCAAACACAGCCGAGGAGTGGGAAGGCATACAGTGAGTGCCCTTTGACAGTTGTTACAACGAACGTGAGTGCACAGTGTCTCGTGAAATACCTTCCACGGTTGAAGCATTCCGTTAACGCATGCCCCCCCGCTCCCTCTGGCACTCCGAGGTGTTACTGACGGGGGAAGTCTGGACTTTTGCTTGAGGCCGGGGTGGGGCGGGGGGACTCACCATTCTTCTGCCGGCGAGCTCCAGAGCGCTCCTGCTGAAGCTCCCAGCAAGGAACTGAGAGCAGCAGGCCTCACACGAGTCAACTCAGACTTCTTCTGTCACGAGTCAACTCAGACTTCTTATGTGAGGCCTTCCGGCAGCAAAGAGAAGGTGCGCGCGAGGAGTGTGCTTCAGGCAGCTTAGGACCCGCCACTGTCTCGTCTACCACGGAGGGGAATCAGGTTTGCCCAGGGTCGCCCAGTTTCAAAGCGGAGCTCACGTAGTTATCCTCGGTGGTTTCTGATTACCTCAAGGAAACACACGGGAGGAACAGGGCCCTTCCGTGGAGGCCCTTTTGGGCACAGGGACCTCTGCGTGGGATCTACTGGGTAAGTATGGCAGTACCTCAGGTAGGCCTCAGTGACCAAGGCTCTCTGGCTCACGCCTAGCTGTGTCAAGAAGTGTGGCAAACGTACGTACCGCTCCTCAGGCTGGGCCCACAGCCTAGCTTTCGCTGCTGTGAGAGTGCTGTCCCGAGTCTCTTCCCGGAGCCAGTCGTCAGCGCGGTGTCTTTTGGCACTGCAGTTCTCTTTCAGTCAAGGAGGCCGTTCGACTGACTGGCAGAGGGAGTCCGGCCAGCGCTGCTTTCGCCAGTCTCTCGGACGACTGGGCCACTCAACCTGGGCAACCCAGAGAGGAGTACACTGCCCTAGCTATGAATGTGAAGAGCTGTCTGCAAGGGGCCTGCTTACGCTAAGGTTCCTCAGAAGCCAGAGGCCGCCGTTCCGGCACGGAGAGAGGTCATCCTGCGAAACTGGTGAATGGGCTCCTACCCTGTGTGTCCCCAGGAGCGTCGCAGGGTTAAGGCACTCCGTGGTGGAGTATGGCCTCATTGGAGACCCCTGCACACCCAACTCCCCCGACGTGAAACACTGGAACTTCACCTTGAGGCCTGAGGTCACCTTGCGTTCGGCCGGAGCTGAACCTGGGGTGCCGTGGGAGGAGTTCCTAGAAAGGGATTGCCAGCACGGTTTTCGCTTTGGGAGAACACGCAGCCTCGGCCCACAACGACAGTCCTGCCGTGCAGAGACGGCGGGCCGCTAGTGCCGTTCCAGGCAGCTTTGAAGCCAAGCGCGAGGCGCCTCCAAACGGGGAGAAAGCGTACTCTCCCCTCCGCGTCCCACGTTCAAGCTGAATGACGCAGCATGTTTCTCGGAAGGCTCTGCCGAGCAATCTAGTGAAAGGGAGAGAGTGCCTGCCTCTGCCGAGAAAGGTTTTGACGTGGGCATTGCTGGACAGGCGGAAGAGCGTTCCCCAGGCCGTGCAAAGTTGAGGCCTTGGTGATTCTGGATGGTCCCAAGGGTCCGCAATTGTCCCTGGGAAAGCTGTCCTTTTCCCTCTTTTTCCGGCTGGAGGTACACCTCTGGCATCCGACTGCCGTTCGGCGACGTCCTGGGGGAGACGCCCTGGTTTCACTCGGGACGCACACTGGTGTTTCTCAGAAGAGCCCAAATGCCTCCCTGCGGGTGGGTGGGGGGCTTGGCACACCAGCATGGAATGTAAGGCTCTTTAGAACTGCGTACCTTGAGGCCGTGGGAAGGCCGCACGAACGAGAGCTTTGGAGCGAACAGGGCAGCGCTTCGCCATCACCGTTGCACGTTCACGGAGCTTCGTCAAACGAACGTATTTACTTCCTCGGGCTCAAACACAGCCGAGGAGTGGGAAGGCATACAGTGAGTGCCCTTTGACAGTTGTTACAACGAACGTGAGTGCACTGTGTCTCGTGAAATACCTTCCACGGTTGAAGCATTCCGTTAACGCATGCCCCCCCGCTCCCTCTGGCACTCCGAGGTGTTACTGACGGGGGAAGTCTGGACTTTTGCTTGAGGCCGGGGTGGGGCGGGGGGACTCACCATTCTTCTGCCGGCGAGCTCCAGAGCGCTCCTGCTGAAGCTCCCAGCAAGGAACTGAGAGCAGCAGGCCTCACACGAGTCAACTCAGACTTCTTCTGTCACGAGTCAACTCAGACTTCTTATGTGAGGCCTTCCGGCAGCAAAGAGAAGGTGCGCGCGAGGAGTGTGCTTCAGGCAGCTTAGGACCCGCCACTGTCTCGTCTACCACGGAGGGGAATCAGGTTTGCCCAGGGTCGCCCAGTTTCAAAGCGGAGCTCACGTAGTTATCCTCGGTGGTTTCTGATTACCTCAAGGAAACACACGGGAGGAACAGGGCCCTTCCGTGGAGGCGCTTTTGGGCACAGGGACCTCTGCGTGGGATCTACTGGGTAAGTATGGCAGTACCTCAGGTAGGCCTCAGTGACCAAGGCTCTCTGGCTCACGCCTAGCTGTGTCAAGAAGTGTGGCAAACGTACGTACCGCTCCTCAGGCTGGGCCCACAGCCTAGCTTTCGCTGCTGTGAGAGTGCTGTCCCGAGTCTCTTCCCGGAGCCAGTCGTCAGCGCGGTGTCTTTTGGCACTGCAGTTCTCTTTCAGTCAAGGAGGCCGTTCGACTGACTGGCAGAGGGAGTCCGCCCAGCGCTCCTTTCGCCAGTCTCTCGGACGACTGGGCCACTCAACCTGGGCAACCCAGAGAGGAGTACACTGCCCTAGCTATGAATGTGAAGAGCTGTCTGCAAGGGGCCTGCTTACGCTAAGGTTCCTCAGAAGCCAGAGGCCGCCGTTCCGGCACGGAGAGAGGTCATCCTGCGAAACTGGTGAATGGGCTCCTACCCTGTGTGTCCCCAGGAGCGTCGCAGGGTTAAGGCACTCCGTGGTGGAGTATGGCCTCATTGGAGACCCCTGCACACCCAACTCCCCCGACGTGAAACACTGGAACTTCACCTTGAGGCCTGAGGTCACCTTGCGTTCGGCCGGAGCTGAACCTGGGGTGCCGTGGGAGGAGTTCCTAGAAAGGGATTGCCAGCACGGTTTTCGCTTTGGGAGAACACGCAGCCTCGGCCCACAACGACAGTCCTGCCGTGCAGAGACGGCGGGCCGCTAGTGCCGTTCCAGGCAGCTTTGAAGCCAAGCGCGAGGCGCCTCCAAACGGGGAGAAAGCGTACTCTCCCCTCCGCGTCCCACGTTCAAGCTGAATGACGCAGCATGTTTCTCGGAAGGCTCTGCCGAGCTATCTAGTGAAAGGGAGAGAGTGCCTGCCTCTGCCGAGAAAGGTGTTGACGTGGGCATTGCTGGACAGGCGGAAGAGCGTTCCCCAGGCCGTGCAAAGTTGAGGCCTTGGTGATTCTGGATGGTCCCAAGGGTCCGCAATTGTCCCTGGGAAAGCTGTCCTTTTCCCTCTTTTTCCGGCTGGAAGTACACCTCTGGCATCCGACTGCCGTTCGGCGACGTCCTGGGGGAGACGCCCTGGTTTCACTCGGGGCGCACACTGGTGTTTCTCAGAAGAGCCCAAGTTCCTCCCTGCGGGTGGGTGGGGGGCTTGGCACACCAGCATGGAATGTAAGGCTCTTTAGAACTGCGTACCTTGAGGCCGTGGGAAGGCCGCACGAACGAGAGCTTTGGAGCGAACAGGGCAACGCTTCGCCATCACCGTTGCACGTTCACGGAGCTTCGTCAAACGAACGCATTTACTTCCTCGGGCTCAAACACAGCCGAGGAGTGGGAAGGCATGCAGTGAGTGCCCTTTGACAGTTGTTACAACGAACGTGAGTGCACTGTGTCTCGTGAAATACCTTCCACGGTTGAAGCATTCCGTTAACGCATGCCCCCCCGCTCCCTCTGGCACTCCGAGGTGTTACTGACGGGGGAAGTCTGGACTTTTGCTTGAGGCCGGGGTGGGGCGGGGGGACTCACCATTCTTCTGCCGGCGAGCTCCAGAGCGCTCCTGCTGAAGCTCCCAGCAAGGAACTGAGAGCAGCAGGCCTCACACGAGTCAACTCAGACTTCTTCTGTCACGAGTCAACTCAGACTTCTTATGTGAGGCCTTCCGGCAGCAAAGAGAAGGTGCGCGCGAGGAGTGTGCTTCAGGCAGCTTAGGACCCGCCACTGTCTCGTCTACCACGGAGGGGAATCAGGTTTGCCCAGGGTCGCCCAGTTTCAAAGCGGAGCTCACGTAGTTATCCTCGGTGGTTTCTGATTACCTCAAGGAAACACACGGGAGGAACAGGGCCCTTCCGTGGAGGCCCTTTTGGGCACAGGGACCTCTGCGTGGGATCTACTGGGTAAGTATGGCAGTACCTCAGGTAGGCCTCAGTGACCAAGGCTCTCTGGCTCACGCCTAGCTGTGTCAAGAAGTGTGGCAAACGTACGTACCGCTCCTCAGGCTGGGCCCACAGCCTAGCTTTCGCTGCTGTGAGAGTGCTGTCCCGAGTCTCTTCCCGGAGCCAGTCGTCAGCGCGGTGTCTTTTGGCACTGCAGTTCTCTTTCAGTCAAGGAGGCCGTTCGACTGACTGGCAAGAGGGAGTCCGCCCAGCGCTCCTTTCGCCAGTCTCTCGGACGACTGGGCCACTCAACCTGGGCAACCCAGAGAGGAGTACACTGCCCTAGCTATGAATGTGAAGAGCTGTCTGCAAGGGGCCTGCTTACGCTAAGGTTCCTCAGAAGCCAGAGGCCGCCGTTCCGGCACGGAGAGAGGTCATCCTGCGAAACTGGTGAATGGGCTCCTACCCTGTGTGTCCCCAGGAGCGTCGCAGGGTTAAGGCACTCCGTGGTGGAGTATGGCCTCATTGGAGACCCCTGCACACCCAACTCCCCCGACGTGAAACACTGGAACTTCACCTTGAGGCCTGAGGTCACCTTGCGTTCGGCCGGAGCTGAACCTGGGGTGCCGTGGGAGGAGTTCCTAGAAAGGGATTGCCAGCACGGTTTTCGCTTTGGGAGAACACGCAGCCTCGGCCCACAACGACAGTCCTGCCGTGCAGAGACGGCGGGCCGCTAGTGCCGTTCCAGGCAGCTTTGAAGCCAAGCGCGAGGCGCCTCCAAACGGGGAGAAAGCGTACTCTCCCCTCCGCGTCCCACGTTCAAGCTGAATGACGCAGCATGTTTCTCGGAAGGCTCTGCCGAGCAATCTAGTGAAAGGGAGAGAGTGCCTGCCTCTGCCGAGAAAGGTTTTGACGTGGGCATTGCTGGACAGGCGGAAGAGCGTTCCCCAGGCCGTGCAAAGTTGAGGCCTTGGTGATTCTGGATGGTCCCAAGGGTCCGCAATTGTCCCTGGGAAAGCTGTCCTTTTCCCTCTTTTTCCGGCTGGAGGTACACCTCTGGCATCCGACTGCCGTTCGGCGACGTCCTGGGGGAGACGCCCTGGTTTCACTCGGGGCGCACACTGGTGTTTCTCAGAAGAGCCCAAATGCCTCCCTGCGGGTGGGTGGGGGGCTTGGCACACCAGCATGGAATGTAAGGCTCTTTAGAACTGCGTACCTTGAGGCCGTGGGAAGGCCGCACGAACGAGAGCTTTGGAGCGAACAGGGCAGCGCTTCGCCATCACCGTTGCACGTTCACGGAGCTTCGTCAAACGAACGCATTTACTTCCTCGGGCTCAAACACAGCCGAGGAGTGGGAAGGCATGCAGTGAGTGCCCTTTGACAGTTGTTACAACGAACGTGAGTGCACTGTGTCTCGTGAAATACCTTCCACGGTTGAAGCATTCCGTTAACGCATGCCCCCCCGCTCCCTCTGGCACTCCGAGGTGTTACTGACGGGGGAAGTCTGGACTTTTGCTTGAGGCCGGGGTGGGGCGGGGGGACTCACCATTCTTCTGCCGGCGAGCTCCAGAGCGCTCCTGCTGAAGCTCCCAGCAAGGAACTGAGAGCAGCAGGCCTCACACGAGTCAACTCAGACTTCTTCTGTCACGAGTCAACTCAGACTTCTTATGTGAGGCCTTCCGGCAGCAAAGAGAAGGTGCGCGCGAGGAGTGTGCTTCAGGCAGCTTAGGACCCGCCACTGTCTCGTCTACCACGGAGGGGAATCAGGTTTGCCCAGGGTCGCCCAGTTTCAAAGCGGAGCTCACGTAGTTATCCTCGGTGGTTTCTGATTACCTCAAGGAAACACACGGGAGGAACAGGGCCCTTCCGTGGAGGCGCTTTTGGGCACAGGGACCTCTGCGTGGGATCTACTGGGTAAGTATGGCAGTACCTCAGGTAGGCCTCAGTGACCAAGGCTCTCTGGCTCACGCCTAGCTGTGTCAAGAAGTGTGGCAAACGTACGTACCGCTCCTCAGGCTGGGCCCACAGCCTAGCTTTCGCTGCTGTGAGAGTGCTGTCCCGAGTCTCTTCCCGGAGCCAGTCGTCAGCGCGGTGTCTTTTGGCACTGCAGTTCTCTTTCAGTCAAGGAGGCCGTTCGACTGACTGGCAAGAGGGAGTCCGGCCAGCGCTGCTTTCGCCAGTCTCTCGGACGACTGGGCCACTCAACCTGGGCAACCCAGAGAGGAGTACACTGCCCTAGCTATGAATGTGAAGAGCTGTCTGCAAGGGGCCTGCTTACGCTAAGGTTCCTCAGAAGCCAGAGGCCGCCGTTCCGGCACGGAGAGAGGTCATCCTGCGAAACTGGTGAATGGGCTCCTACCCTGTGTGTCCCCAGGAGCGTCGCAGGGTTAAGGCACTCCGTGGTGGAGTATGGCCTCATTGGAGACCCCTGCACACCCAACTCCCCCGACGTGAAACACTGGAACTTCACCTTGAGGCCTGAGGTCACCTTGCGTTCGGCCGGAGCTGAACCTGGGGTGCCGTGGGAGGAGTTCCTAGAAAGGGATTGCCAGCACGGTTTTCGCTTTGGGAGAACACGCAGCCTCGGCCCACAACGACAGTCCTGCCGTGCAGAGACGGCGGGCCGCTAGTGCCGTTCCAGGCAGCTTTGAAGCCAAGCGCGAGGCGCCTCCAAACGGGGAGAAAGCGTACTCTCCCCTCCGCGTCCCACGTTCAAGCTGAATGACGCAGCATGTTTCTCGGAAGGCTCTGCCGAGCAATCTAGTGAAAGGGAGAGAGTGCCTGCCTCTGCCGAGAAAGGTGTTGACGTGGGCATTGCTGGACAGGCGGAAGAGCGTTCCCCAGGCCGTGCAAAGTTGAGGCCTTGGTGATTCTGGATGGTCCCAAGGGTCCGCAATTGTCCCTGGGAAAGCTGTCCTTTTCCCTCTTTTTCCGGCTGGAGGTACACCTCTGGCATCCGACTGCCGTTCGGCGACGTCCTGGGGGAGACGCCCTGGTTTCACTTGGGACGCACACTGGTGTTTCTCAGAAGAGCCCAAATGCCTCCCTGCGGGTGGGTGGGGGGCTTGGCACACCAGCATGGAATGTAAGGCTCTTTAGAACTGCGTACCTTGAGGCCGTGGGAAGGCCGCACGAACGAGAGCTTTGGAGCGAACAGGGCAGCGCTTCGCCATCACCGTTGCACGTTCACGGAGCTTCGTCAAACGAACGCATTTACGTCCTGGGGCTCAAACACAGCCGAGGAGTGGGAAGGCATACAGTGAGTGCCCTTTGACAGTTGTTACAACGAACGTGAGTGCACTGTGTCTCGTGAAATACCTTCCACGGTTGAAGCATTCCGTTAACGCATGCCCCCCCGCTCCCTCTGGCACTCCGAGGTGTTACTGACGGGGGAAGTCTGGACTTTTGCTTGAGGCCGGGGTGGGGCGGGGGGACTCACCATTCTTCTGCCGGCGAGCTCCAGAGCGCTCCTGCTGAAGCTCCCAGCAAGGAACTGAGAGCAGCAGGCCTCACACGAGTCAACTCAGACTTCTTCTGTCACGAGTCAACTCAGACTTCTTATGTGAGGCCTTCCGGCAGCAAAGAGAAGGTGCGCGCGAGGAGTGTGCTTCAGGCAGCTTAGGACCCGCCACTGTCTCGTCTACCACGGAGGGGAATCAGGTTTGCCCAGGGTCGCCCAGTTTCAAAGCGGAGCTCACGTAGTTATCCTCGGTGGTTTCTGATTACCTCAAGGAAACACACGGGAGGAACAGGGCCCTTCCGTGGAGGCGCTTTTGGGCACAGGGACCTCTGCGTGGGATCTACTGGGTAAGTATGGCAGTACCTCAGGTAGGCCTCAGTGACCAAGGCTCTCTGGCTCACGCCTAGCTGTGTCAAGAAGTGTGGCAAACGTACGTACCGCTCCTCAGGCTGGGCCCACAGCCTAGCTTTCGCTGCTGTGAGAGTGCTGTCCCGAGTCTCTTCCCGGAGCCAGTCGTCAGCGCGGTGTCTTTTGGCACTGCAGTTCTCTTTCAGTCAAGGAGGCCGTTCGACTGACTGGCAGAGGGAGTCCGCCCAGCGCTCCTTTCGCCAGTCTCTCGGACGACTGGGCCACTCAACCTGGGCAACCCAGAGAGGAGTACACTGCCCTAGCTATGAATGTGAAGAGCTGTCTGCAAGGGGCCTGCTTACGCTAAGGTTCCTCAGAAGCCAGAGGCCGCCGTTCCGGCACGGAGAGAGGTCATCCTGCGAAACTGGTGAATGGGCTCCTACCCTGTGTGTCCCCAGGAGCGTCGCAGGGTTAAGGCACTCCGTGGTGGAGTATGGCCTCATTGGAGACCCCTGCACACCCAACTCCCCCGACGTGAAACACTGGAACTTCACCTTGAGGCCTGAGGTCACCTTGCGTTCGGCCGGAGCTGAACCTGGGGTGCCGTGGGAGGAGTTCCTAGAAAGGGATTGCCAGCACGGTTTTCGCTTTGGGAGAACACGCAGCCTCGGCCCACAACGACAGTCCTGCCGTGCAGAGACGGCGGGCCGCTAGTGCCGTTCCAGGCAGCTTTGAAGCCAAGCGCGAGGCGCCTCCAAACGGGGAGAAAGCGTACTCTCCCCTCCGCGTCCCACGTTCAAGCTGAATGACGCAGCATGTTTCTCGGAAGGCTCTGCCGAGCTATCTAGTGAAAGGGAGAGAGTGCCTGCCTCTGCCGAGAAAGGTGTTGACGTGGGCATTGCTGGACAGGCGGAAGAGCGTTCCCCAGGCCGTGCAAAGTTGAGGCCTTGGTGATTCTGGATGGTCCCAAGGGTCCGCAATTGTCCCTGGGAAAGCTGTCCTTTTCCCTCTTTTTCCGGCTGGAGGTACACCTCTGGCATCCGACTGCCGTTCGGCGACGTCCTGGGGGAGACGCCCTGGTTTCACTCGGGGCGCACACTGGTGTTTCTCAGAAGAGCCCAAGTTCCTCCCTGCGGGTGGGTGGGGGGCTTGGCACACCAGCATGGAATGTAAGGCTCTTTAGAACTGCGTACCTTGAGGCCGTGGGAAGGCCGCACGAACGAGAGCTTTGGAGCGAACAGGGCAGCGCTTCGCCATCACCGTTGCACGTTCACGGAGCTTCGTCAAACGAACGCATTTACGTCCTGGGGCTCAAACACAGCCGAGGAGTGGGAAGGCATACAGTGAGTGCCCTTTGACAGTTGTTACAACGAACGTGAGTGCACAGTGTCTCGTGAAATACCTTCCACGGTTGAAGCATTCCGTTAACGCATGCCCCCCCGCTCCCTCTGGCACTCCGAGGTGTTACTGACGGGGGAAGTCTGGACTTTTGCTTGAGGCCGGGGTGGGGCGGGGGGACTCACCATTCTTCTGCCGGCGAGCTCCAGAGCGCTCCTGCTGAAGCTCCCAGCAAGGAACTGAGAGCAGCAGGCCTCACACGAGTCAACTCAGACTTCTTCTGTCACGAGTCAACTCAGACTTCTTATGTGAGGCCTTCCGGCAGCAAAGAGAAGGTGCGCGCGAGGAGTGTGCTTCAGGCAGCTTAGGACCCGCCACTGTCTCGTCTACCACGGAGGGGAATCAGGTTTGCCCAGGGTCGCCCAGTTTCAAAGCGGAGCTCACGTAGTTATCCTCGGTGGTTTCTGATTACCTCAAGGAAACACACGGGAGGAACAGGGCCCTTCCGTGGAGGCGCTTTTGGGCACAGGGACCTCTGCGTGGGATCTACTGGGTAAGTATGGCAGTACCTCAGGTAGGCCTCAGTGACCAAGGCTCTCTGGCTCACGCCTAGCTGTGTCAAGAAGTGTGGCAAACGTACGTACCGCTCCTCAGGCTGGGCCCACAGCCTAGCTTTCGCTGCTGTGAGAGTGCTGTCCCGAGTCTCTTCCCGGAGCCAGTCGTCAGCGCGGTGTCTTTTGGCACTGCAGTTCTCTTTCAGTCAAGGAGGCCGTTCGACTGACTGGCAGAGGGAGTCCGCCCAGCGCTCCTTTCGCCAGTCTCTCGGACGACTGGGCCACTCAACCTGGGCAACCCAGAGAGGAGTACACTGCCCTAGCTATGAATGTGAAGAGCTGTCTGCAAGGGGCCTGCTTACGCTAAGGTTCCTCAGAAGCCAGAGGCCGCCGTTCCGGCACGGAGAGAGGTCATCCTGCGAAACTGGTGAATGGGCTCCTACCCTGTGTGTCCCCAGGAGCGTCGCAGGGTTAAGGCACTCCGTGGTGGAGTATGGCCTCATTGGAGACCCCTGCACACCCAACTCCCCCGACGTGAAACACTGGAACTTCACCTTGAGGCCTGAGGTCACCTTGCGTTCGGCCGGAGCTGAACCTGGGGTGCCGTGGGAGGAGTTCCTAGAAAGGGATTGCCAGCACGGTTTTCGCTTTGGGAGAACACGCAGCCTCGGCCCACAACGACAGTCCTGCCGTGCAGAGACGGCGGGCCGCTAGTGCCGTTCCAGGCAGCTTTGAAGCCAAGCGCGAGGCGCCTCCAAACGGGGAGAAAGCGTACTCTCCCCTCCGCGTCCCACGTTCAAGCTGAATGACGCAGCATGTTTCTCGGAAGGCTCTGCCGAGCAATCTAGTGAAAGGGAGAGAGTGCCTGCCTCTGCCGAGAAAGGTGTTGACGTGGGCATTGCTGGACAGGCGGAAGAGCGTTCCCCAGGCCGTGCAAAGTTGAGGCCTTGGTGATTCTGGATGGTCCCAAGGGTCCGCAATTGTCCCTGGGAAAGCTGTCCTTTTCCCTCTTTTTCCGGCTGGAGGTACACCTCTGGCATCCGACTGCCGTTCGGCGACGTCCTGGGGGAGACGCCCTGGTTTCACTCGGGGCGCACACTGGTGTTTCTCAGAAGAGCCCAAATGCCTCCCTGCGGGTGGGTGGGGGGCTTGGCACACCAGCATGGAATGTAAGGCTCTTTAGAACTGCGTACCTTGAGGCCGTGGGAAGGCCGCACGAACGAGAGCTTTGGAGCGAACAGGGCAGCGCTTCGCCATCACCGTTGCACGTTCACGGAGCTTCGTCAAACGAACGCATTTACGTCCTGGGGCTCAAACACAGCCGAGGAGTGGGAAGGCATACAGTGAGTGCCCTTTGACAGTTGTTACAACGAACGTGAGTGCACAGTGTCTCGTGAAATACCTTCCACGGTTGAAGCATTCCGTTAACGCATGCCCCCCCGCTCCCTCTGGCACTCCGAGGTGTTACTGACGGGGGAAATCTGGACTTTTGCTTGAGGCCGGGGTGGGGCGGGGGGACTCACCATTCTTCTGCCGGCGAGCTCCAGAGCGCTCCTGCTGAAGCTCCCAGCAAGGAACTGAGAGCAGCAGGCCTCACACGAGTCAACTCAGACTTCTTCTGTCACGAGTCAACTCAGACTTCTTATGTGAGGCCTTCCGGCAGCAAAGAGAAGGTGCGCGCGAGGAGTGTGCTTCAGGCAGCTTAGGACCCGCCACTGTCTCGTCTACCACGGAGGGGGATCAGGTTTGCCCAGGGTCGCCCAGTTTCAAAGCGGAGCTCACGTAGTTATCCTCGGTGGTTTCTGATTACCTCAAGGAAACACACGGGAGGAACAGGGCCCTTCCGTGGAGGCGCTTTTGGGCACAGGGACCTCTGCGTGGGATCTACTGGGTAAGTATGGCAGTACCTCAGGTAGGCCTCAGTGACCAAGGCTCTCTGGCTCACGCCTAGCTGTGTCAAGAAGTGTGGCAAACGTACGTACCGCTCCTCAGGCTGGGCCCACAGCCTAGCTTTCGCTGCTGTGAGAGTGCTGTCCCGAGTCTCTTCCCGGAGCCAGTCGTCAGCGCGGTGTCTTTTGGCACTGCAGTTCTCTTTCAGTCAAGGAGGCCGTTCGACTGACTGGCAGAGGGAGTCCGCCCAGCGCTCCTTTCGCCAGTCTCTCGGACGACTGGGCCACTCAACCTGGGCAACCCAGAGAGGAGTACACTGCCCTAGCTATGAATGTGAAGAGCTGTCTGCAAGGGGCCTGCTTACGCTAAGGTTCCTCAGAAGCCAGAGGCCGCCGTTCCGGCACGGAGAGAGGTCATCCTGCGAAACTGGTGAATGGGCTCCTACCCTGTGTGTCCCCAGGAGCGTCGCAGGGTTAAGGCACTCCGTGGTGGAGTATGGCCTCATTGGAGACCCCTGCACACCCAACTCCCCCGACGTGAAACACTGGAACTTCACCTTGAGGCCTGAGGTCACCTTGCGTTCGGCCGGAGCTGAACCTGGGGTGCCGTGGGAGGAGTTCCTAGAAAGGGATTGCCAGCACGGTTTTCGCTTTGGGAGAACACGCAGCCTCGGCCCACAACGACAGTCCTGCCGTGCAGAGACGGCGGGCCGCTAGTGCCGTTCCAGGCAGCTTTGAAGCCAAGCGCGAGGCGCCTCCAAACGGGGAGAAAGCGTACTCTCCCCTCCGCGTCCCACGTTCAAGCTGAATGACGCAGCATGTTTCTCGGAAGGCTCTGCCGAGCAATCTAGTGAAAGGGAGAGAGTGCCTGCCTCTGCCGAGAAAGGTGTTGACGTGGGCATTGCTGGACAGGCGGAAGAGCGTTCCCCAGGCCGTGCAAAGTTGAGGCCTTGGTGATTCTGGATGGTCCCAAGGGTCCGCAATTGTCCCTGGGAAAGCTGTCCTTTTCCCTCTTTTTCCGGCTGGAGGTACACCTCTGGCATCCGACTGCCGTTCGGCGACGTCCTGGGGGAGACGCCCTGGTTTCACTTGGGACGCACACTGGTGTTTCTCAGAAGAGCCCAAATGCCTCCCTGCGGGTGGGTGGGGGGCTTGGCACACCAGCATGGAATGTAAGGCTCTTTAGAACTGCGTACCTTGAGGCCGTGGGAAGGCCGCACGAACGAGAGCTTTGGAGCGAACAGGGCAGCGCTTCGCCATCACCGTTGCACGTTCACGGAGCTTCGTCAAACGAACGCATTTACGTCCTGGGGCTCAAACACAGCCGAGGAGTGGGAAGGCATACAGTGAGTGCCCTTTGACAGTTGTTACAACGAACGTGAGTGCACAGTGTCTCGTGAAATACCTTCCACGGTTGAAGCATTCCGTTAACGCATGCCCCCCCGCTCCCTCTGGCACTCCGAGGTGTTACTGACGGGGGAAGTCTGGACTTTTGCTTGAGGCCGGGGTGGGGCGGGGGGACTCACCATTCTTCTGCAGGCGAGCTCCAGAGCGCTCCTGCTGAAGCTCCCAGCAAGGAACTGAGAGCAGCAGGCCTCACACGAGTCAACTCAGACTTCTTCTGTCACGAGTCAACTCAGACTTCTTATGTGAGGCCTTCCGGCAGCAAAGAGAAGGTGCGCGCGAGGAGTGTGCTTCAGGCAGCTTAGGACCCGCCACTGTCTCGTCTACCACGGAGGGGAATCAGGTTTGCCCAGGGTCGCCCAGTTTCAAAGCGGAGCTCACGTAGTTATCCTCGGTGGTTTCTGATTACCTCAAGGAAACACACGGGAGGAACAGGGCCCTTCCGTGGAGGCGCTTTTGGGCACAGGGACCTCTGCGTGGGATCTACTGGGTAAGTATGGCAGTACCTCAGGTAGGCCTCAGTGACCAAGGCTCTCTGGCTCACGCCTAGCTGTGTCAAGAAGTGTGGCAAACGTACGTACCGCTCCTCAGGCTGGGCCCACAGCCTAGCTTTCGCTGCTGTGAGAGTGCTGTCCCGAGTCTCTTCCCGGAGCCAGTCGTCAGCGCGGTGTCTTTTGGCACTGCAGTTCTCTTTCAGTCAAGGAGGCCGTTCGACTGACTGGCAGAGGGAGTCCGCCCAGCGCTCCTTTCGCCAGTCTCTCGGACGACTGGGCCACTCAACCTGGGCAACCCAGAGAGGAGTACACTGCCCTAGCTATGAATGTGAAGAGCTGTCTGCAAGGGGCCTGCTTACGCTAAGGTTCCTCAGAAGCCAGAGGCCGCCGTTCCGGCACGGAGAGAGGTCATCCTGCGAAACTGGTGAATGGGCTCCTACCCTGTGTGTCCCCAGGAGCGTCGCAGGGTTAAGGCACTCCGTGGTGGAGTATGGCCTCATTGGAGACCCCTGCACACCCAACTCCCCCGACGTGAAACACTGGAACTTCACCTTGAGGCCTGAGGTCACCTTGCGTTCGGCCGGAGCTGAACCTGGGGTGCCGTGGGAGGAGTTCCTAGAAAGGGATTGCCAGCACGGTTTTCGCTTTGGGAGAACACGCAGCCTCGGCCCACAACGACAGTCCTGCCGTGCAGAGACGGCGGGCCGCTAGTGCCGTTCCAGGCAGCTTTGAAGCCAAGCGCGAGGCGCCTCCAAACGGGGAGAAAGCGTACTCTCCCCTCCGCGTCCCACGTTCAAGCTGAATGACGCAGCATGTTTCTCGGAAGGCTCTGCCGAGCAATCTAGTGAAAGGGAGAGAGTGCCTGCCTCTGCCGAGAAAGGTGTTGACGTGGGCATTGCTGGACAGGCGGAAGAGCGTTCCCCAGGCCGTGCAAAGTTGAGGCCTTGGTGATTCTGGATGGTCCCAAGGGTCCGCAATTGTCCCTGGGAAAGCTGTCCTTTTCCCTCTTTTTCCGGCTGGAGGTACACCTCTGGCATCCGACTGCCGTTCGGCGACGTCCTGGGGGAGACGCCCTGGTTTCACTTGGGACGCACACTGGTGTTTCTCAGAAGAGCCCAAATGCCTCCCTGCGGGTGGGTGGGGGGCTTGGCACACCAGCATGGAATGTAAGGCTCTTTAGAACTGCGTACCTTGAGGCCGTGGGAAGGCCGCACGAACGAGAGCTTTGGAGCGAACAGGGCAGCGCTTCGCCATCACCGTTGCACGTTCACGGAGCTTCGTCAAACGAACGCATTTACGTCCTGGGGCTCAAACACAGCCGAGGAGTGGGAAGGCATACAGTGAGTGCCCTTTGACAGTTGTTAAAACGAACGTGAGTGCACTGTGTCTCGTGAAATACCTTCCACGGTTGAAGCATTCCGTTAACGCATGCCCCCCCGCTCCCTCTGGCACTCCGAGGTGTTACTGACGGGGGAAATCTGGACTTTTGCTTGAGGCCGGGGTGGGGCGGGGGGACTCACCATTCTTCTGCCGGCGAGCTCCAGAGCGCTCCTGCTGAAGCTCCCAGCAAGGAACTGAGAGCAGCAGGCCTCACACGAGTCAACTCAGACTTCTTCTGTCACGAGTCAACTCAGACTTCTTATGTGAGGCCTTCCGGCAGCAAAGAGAAGGTGCGCGCGAGGAGTGTGCTTCAGGCAGCTTAGGACCCGCCACTGTCTCGTCTACCACGGAGGGGAATCAGGTTTGCCCAGGGTCGCCCAGTTTCAAAGCGGAGCTCACGTAGTTATCCTCGGTGGTTTCTGATTACCTCAAGGAAACACACGGGAGGAACAGGGCCCTTCCGTGGAGGCGCTTTTGGGCACAGGGACCTCTGCGTGGGATCTACTGGGTAAGTATGGCAGTACCTCAGGTAGGCCTCAGTGACCAAGGCTCTCTGGCTCACGCCTAGCTGTGTCAAGAAGTGTGGCAAACGTACGTACCGCTCCTCAGGCTGGGCCCACAGCCTAGCTTTCGCTGCTGTGAGAGTGCTGTCCCGAGTCTCTTCCCGGAGCCAGTCGTCAGCGCGGTGTCTTTTGGCACTGCAGTTCTCTTTCAGTCAAGGAGGCCGTTCGACTGACTGGCAGAGGGAGTCCGCCCAGCGCTCCTTTCGCCAGTCTCTCGGACGACTGGGCCACTCAACCTGGGCAACCCAGAGAGGAGTACACTGCCCTAGCTATGAATGTGAAGAGCTGTCTGCAAGGGGCCTGCTTACGCTAAGGTTCCTCAGAAGCCAGAGGCCGCCGTTCCGGCACGGAGAGAGGTCATCCTGCGAAACTGGTGAATGGGCTCCTACCCTGTGTGTCCCCAGGAGCGTCGCAGGGTTAAGGCACTCCGTGGTGGAGTATGGCCTCATTGGAGACCCCTGCACACCCAACTCCCCCGACGTGAAACACTGGAACTTCACCTTGAGGCCTGAGGTCACCTTGCGTTCGGCCGGAGCTGAACCTGGGGTGCCGTGGGAGGAGTTCCTAGAAAGGGATTGCCAGCACGGTTTTCGCTTTGGGAGAACACGCAGCCTCGGCCCACAACGACAGTCCTGCCGTGCAGAGACGGCGGGCCGCTAGTGCCGTTCCAGGCAGCTTTGAAGCCAAGCGCGAGGCGCCTCCAAACGGGGAGAAAGCGTACTCTCCCCTCCGCGTCCCACGTTCAAGCTGAATGACGCAGCATGTTTCTCGGAAGGCTCTGCCGAGCTATCTAGTGAAAGGGAGAGAGTGCCTGCCTCTGCCGAGAAAGGTGTTGACGTGGGCATTGCTGGACAGGCGGAAGAGCGTTCCCCAGGCCGTGCAAAGTTGAGGCCTTGGTGATTCTGGATGGTCCCAAGGGTCCGCAATTGTCCCTGGGAAAGCTGTCCTTTTCCCTCTTTTTCCGGCTGGAAGTACACCTCTGGCATCCGACTGCCGTTCGGCGACGTCCTGGGGGAGACGCCCTGGTTTCACTCGGGGCGCACACTGGTGTTTCTCAGAAGAGCCCAAGTTCCTCCCTGCGGGTGGGTGGGGGGCTTGGCACACCAGCATGGAATGTAAGGCTCTTTAGAACTGCGTACCTTGAGGCCGTGGGAAGGCCGCACGAACGAGAGCTTTGGAGCGAACAGGGCAGCGCTTCGCCATCACCGTTGCACGTTCACGGAGCTTCGTCAAACGAACGCATTTACGTCCTGGGGCTCAAACACAGCCGAGGAGTTGGAAGGCATGCAGTGAGTGCCCTTTGACAGTTGTTACAACGAACGTGAGTGCACTGTGTCTCGTGAAATACCTTCCACGGTTGAAGCATTCCGTTAACGCATGCCCCCCCGCTCCCTCTGGCACTCCGAGGTGTTACTGACGGGGGAAGTCTGGACTTTTGCTTGAGGCCGGGGTGGGGCGGGGGGACTCACCATTCTTCTGCCGGCGAGCTCCAGAGCGCTCCTGCTGAAGCTCCCAGCAAGGAACTGAGAGCAGCAGGCCTCACACGAGTCAACTCAGACTTCTTCTGTCACGAGTCAACTCAGACTTCTTATGTGAGGCCTTCCGGCAGCAAAGAGAAGGTGCGCGCGAGGAGTGTGCTTCAGGCAGCTTAGGACCCGCCACTGTCTCGTCTACCACGGAGGGGAATCAGGTTTGCCCAGGGTCGCCCAGTTTCAAAGCGGAGCTCACGTAGTTATCCTCGGTGGTTTCTGATTACCTCAAGGAAACACACGGGAGGAACAGGGCCCTTCCGTGGAGGCGCTTTTGGGCACAGGGACCTCTGCGTGGGATCTACTGGGTAAGTATGGCAGTACCTCAGGTAGGCCTCAGTGACCAAGGCTCTCTGGCTCACGCCTAGCTGTGTCAAGAAGTGTGGCAAACGTACGTACCGCTCCTCAGGCTGGGCCCACAGCCTAGCTTTCGCTGCTGTGAGAGTGCTGTCCCGAGTCTCTTCCCGGAGCCAGTCGTCAGCGCGGTGTCTTTTGGCACTGCAGTTCTCTTTCAGTCAAGGAGGCCGTTCGACTGACTGGCAGAGGGAGTCCGCCCAGCGCTCCTTTCGCCAGTCTCTCGGACGACTGGGCCACTCAACCTGGGCAACCCAGAGAGGAGTACACTGCCCTAGCTATGAATGTGAAGAGCTGTCTGCAAGGGGCCTGCTTACGCTAAGGTTCCTCAGAAGCCAGAGGCCGCCGTTCCGGCACGGAGAGAGGTCATCCTGCGAAACTGGTGAATGGGCTCCTACCCTGTGTGTCCCCAGGAGCGTCGCAGGGTTAAGGCACTCCGTGGTGGAGTATGGCCTCATTGGAGACCCCTGCACACCCAACTCCCCCGACGTGAAACACTGGAACTTCACCTTGAGGCCTGAGGTCACCTTGCGTTCGGCCGGAGCTGAACCTGGGGTGCCGTGGGAGGAGTTCCTAGAAAGGGATTGCCAGCACGGTTTTCGCTTTGGGAGAACACGCAGCCTCGGCCCACAACGACAGTCCTGCCGTGCAGAGACGGCGGGCCGCTAGTGCCGTTCCAGGCAGCTTTGAAGCCAAGCGCGAGGCGCCTCCAAACGGGGAGAAAGCGTACTCTCCCCTCCGCGTCCCACGTTCAAGCTGAATGACGCAGCATGTTTCTCGGAAGGCTCTGCCGAGCTATCTAGTGAAAGGGAGAGAGTGCCTGCCTCTGCCGAGAAAGGTGTTGACGTGGGCATTGCTGGACAGGCGGAAGAGCGTTCCCCAGGCCGTGCAAAGTTGAGGCCTTGGTGATTCTGGATGGTCCCAAGGGTCCGCAATTGTCCCTGGGAAAGCTGTCCTTTTCCCTCTTTTTCCGGCTGGAGGTACACCTCTGGCATCCGACTGCCGTTCGGCGACGTCCTGGGGGAGACGCCCTGGTTTCACTCGGGACGCACACTGGTGTTTCTCAGAAGAGCCCAAGTTCCTCCCTGCGGGTGGGTGGGGGGCTTGGCACACCAGCATGGAATGTAAGGCTCTTTAGAACTGCGTACCTTGAGGCCGTGGGAAGGCCGCACGAACGAGAGCTTTGGAGCGAACAGGGCAGCGCTTCGCCATCACCGTTGCACGTTCACGGAGCTTCGTCAAACGAACGCATTTACTTCCTCGGGCTCAAACACAGCCGAGGAGTTGGAAGGCATGCAGTGAGTGCCCTTTGACAGTTGTTACAACGAACGTGAGTGCACTGTGTCTCGTGAAATACCTTCCACGGTTGAAGCATTCCGTTAACGCATGCCCCCCCGCTCCCTCTGGCACTCCGAGGTGTTACTGACGGGGGAAGTCTGGACTTTTGCTTGAGGCCGGGGTGGGGCGGGGGGACTCACCATTCTTCTGCCGGCGAGCTCCAGAGCGCTCCTGCTGAAGCTCCCAGCAAGGAACTGAGAGCAGCAGGCCTCACACGAGTCAACTCAGACTTCTTCTGTCACGAGTCAACTCAGACTTCTTATGTGAGGCCTTCCGGCAGCAAAGAGAAGGTGCGCGCGAGGAGTGTGCTTCAGGCAGCTTAGGACCCGCCACTGTCTCGTCTACCACGGAGGGGAATCAGGTTTGCCCAGGGTCGCCCAGTTTCAAAGCGGAGCTCACGTAGTTATCCTCGGTGGTTTCTGATTACCTCAAGGAAACACACGGGAGGAACAGGGCCCTTCCGTGGAGGCGCTTTTGGGCACAGGGACCTCTGCGTGGGATCTACTGGGTAAGTATGGCAGTACCTCAGGTAGGCCTCAGTGACCAAGGCTCTCTGGCTCACGCCTAGCTGTGTCAAGAAGTGTGGCAAACGTACGTACCGCTCCTCAGGCTGGGCCCACAGCCTAGCTTTCGCTGCTGTGAGAGTGCTGTCCCGAGTCTCTTCCCGGAGCCAGTCGTCAGCGCGGTGTCTTTTGGCACTGCAGTTCTCTTTCAGTCAAGGAGGCCGTTCGACTGACTGGCAGAGGGAGTCCGCCCAGCGCTCCTTTCGCCAGTCTCTCGGACGACTGGGCCACTCAACCTGGGCAACCCAGAGAGGAGTACACTGCCCTAGCTATGAATGTGAAGAGCTGTCTGCAAGGGGCCTGCTTACGCTAAGGTTCCTCAGAAGCCAGAGGCCGCCGTTCCGGCACGGAGAGAGGTCATCCTGCGAAACTGGTGAATGGGCTCCTACCCTGTGTGTCCCCAGGAGCGTCGCAGGGTTAAGGCACTCCGTGGTGGAGTATGGCCTCATTGGAGACCCCTGCACACCCAACTCCCCCGACGTGAAACACTGGAACTTCACCTTGAGGCCTGAGGTCACCTTGCGTTCGGCCGGAGCTGAACCTGGGGTGCCGTGGGAGGAGTTCCTAGAAAGGGATTGCCAGCACGGTTTTCGCTTTGGGAGAACACGCAGCCTCGGCCCACAACGACAGTCCTGCCGTGCAGAGACGGCGGGCCGCTAGTGCCGTTCCAGGCAGCTTTGAAGCCAAGCGCGAGGCGCCTCCAAACGGGGAGAAAGCGTACTCTCCCCTCCGCGTCCCACGTTCAAGCTGAATGACGCAGCATGTTTCTCGGAAGGCTCTGCCGAGCTATCTAGTGAAAGGGAGAGAGTGCCTGCCTCTGCCGAGAAAGGTGTTGACGTGGGCATTGCTGGACAGGCGGAAGAGCGTTCCCCAGGCCGTGCAAAGTTGAGGCCTTGGTGATTCTGGATGGTCCCAAGGGTCCGCAATTGTCCCTGGGAAAGCTGTCCTTTTCCCTCTTTTTCCGGCTGGAGGTACACCTCTGGCATCCGACTGCCGTTCGGCGACGTCCTGGGGGAGACGCCCTGGTTTCACTTGGGACGCACACTGGTGTTTCTCAGAAGAGCCCAAGTTCCTCCCTGCGGGTGGGTGGGGGGCTTGGCACACCAGCATGGAATGTAAGGCTCTTTAGAACTGCGTACCTTGAGGCCGTGGGAAGGCCGCACGAACGAGAGCTTTGGAGCGAACAGGACAGCGCTTCGCCATCACCGTTGCACGTTCACGGAGCTTCGTCAAACGAACGCATTTACTTCCTCGGGCTCAAACACAGCCGAGGAGTGGGAAGGCATGCAGTGAGTGCCCTTTGACAGTTGTTACAACGAACGTGAGTGCACTGTGTCTCGTGAAATACCTTCCACGGTTGAAGCATTCCGTTAACGCATGCCCCCCCCGCTCCCTCTGGCACTCCGAGGTGTTACTGACGGGGGAAGTCTGGACTTTTGCTTGAGGCCGGGGTGGGGCGGGGGGACTCACCATTCTTCTGCCGGCGAGCTCCAGAGCGCTCCTGCTGAAGCTCCCAGCAAGGAACTGAGAGCAGCAGGCCTCACACGAGTCAACTCAGACTTCTTCTGTCACGAGTCAACTCAGACTTCTTATGTGAGGCCTTCCGGCAGCAAAGAGAAGGTGCGCGCGAGGAGTGTGCTTCAGGCAGCTTAGGACCCGCCACTGTCTCGTCTACCACGGAGGGGAATCAGGTTTGCCCAGGGTCGCCCAGTTTCAAAGCGGAGCTCACGTAGTTATCCTCGGTGGTTTCTGATTACCTCAAGGAAACACACGGGAGGAACAGGGCCCTTCCGTGGAGGCGCTTTTGGGCACAGGGACCTCTGCGTGGGATCTACTGGGTAAGTATGGCAGTACCTCAGGTAGGCCTCAGTGACCAAGGCTCTCTGGCTCACGCCTAGCTGTGTCAAGAAGTGTGGCAAACGTACGTACCGCTCCTCAGGCTGGGCCCACAGCCTAGCTTTCGCTGCTGTGAGAGTGCTGTCCCGAGTCTCTTCCCGGAGCCAGTCGTCAGCGCGGTGTCTTTTGGCACTGCAGTTCTCTTTCAGTCAAGGAGGCCGTTCGACTGACTGGCAAGAGGGAGTCCGCCCAGCGCTGCTTTCGCCAGTCTCTCGGACGACTGGGCCACTCAACCTGGGCAACCCAGAGAGGAGTACACTGCCCTAGCTATGAATGTGAAGAGCTGTCTCCAGGGGCCTGCTTACGCTAAGGTTCCTCAGAAGCCAGAGGCCGCCGTTCCGGCACGGAGAGAGGTCATCCTGCGAAACTGGTGAATGGGCTCCTACCCTGTGTGTCCCCAGGAGCGTCGCAGGGTTAAGGCACTCCGTGGTGGAGTATGGCCTCATTGGAGACCCCTGCACACCCAACTCCCCCGACGTGAAACACTGGAACTTCACCTTGAGGCCTGAGGTCACCTTGCGTTCGGCCGGAGCTGAACCTGGGGTGCCGTGGGAGGAGTTCCTAGAAAGGGATTGCCAGCACGGTTTTCGCTTTGGGAGAACACGCAGCCTCGGCCCACAACGACAGTCCTGCCGTGCAGAGACGGCGGGCCGCTAGTGCCGTTCCAGGCAGCTTTGAAGCCAAGCGCGAGGCGCCTCCAAACGGGGAGAAAGCGTACTCTCCCCTCCGCGTCCCACGTTCAAGCTGAATGACGCAGCATGTTTCTCGGAAGGCTCTGCCGAGCTATCTAGTGAAAGGGAGAGAGTGCCTGCCTCTGCCGAGAAAGGTGTTGACGTGGGCATTGCTGGACAGGCGGAAGAGCGTTCCCCAGGCCGTGCAAAGTTGAGGCCTTGGTGATTCTGGATGGTCCCAAGGGTCCGCAATTGTCCCTGGGAAAGCTGTCCTTTTCCCTCTTTTTCCGGCTGGAGGTACACCTCTGGCATCCGACTGCCGTTCGGCGACGTCCTGGGGGAGACGCCCTGGTTTCACTCGGGGCGCACACTGGTGTTTCTCAGAAGAGCCCAAGTTCCTCCCTGCGGGTGGGTGGGGGGCTTGGCACACCAGCATGGAATGTAAGGCTCTTTAGAACTGCGTACCTTGAGGCCGTGGGAAGGCCGCACGAACGAGAGCTTTGGAGCGAACAGGGCAGCGCTTCGCCATCACCGTTGCACGTTCACGGAGCTTCGTCAAACGAACGCATTTACTTCCTCGGGCTCAAACACAGCCGAGGAGTTGGAAGGCATGCAGTGAGTGCCCTTTGACAGTTGTTACAACGAACGTGAGTGCACAGTGTCTCGTGAAATACCTTCCACGGTTGAAGCATTCCGTTAACGCATGCCCCCCCGCTCCCTCTGGCACTCCGAGGTGTTACTGACGGGGGAAGTCTGGACTTTTGCTTGAGGCCGGGGTGGGGCGGGGGGACTCACCATTCTTCTGCCGGCGAGCTCCAGAGCGCTCCTGCTGAAGCTCCCAGCAAGGAACTGAGAGCAGCAGGCCTCACACGAGTCAACTCAGACTTCTTCTGTCACGAGTCAACTCAGACTTCTTATGTGAGGCCTTCCGGCAGCAAAGAGAAGGTGCGCGCGAGGAGTGTGCTTCAGGCAGCTTAGGACCCGCCACTGTCTCGTCTACCACGGAGGGGAATCAGGTTTGCCCAGGGTCGCCCAGTTTCAAAGCGGAGCTCACGTAGTTATCCTCGGTGGTTTCTGATTACCTCAAGGAAACACACGGGAGGAACAGGGCCCTTCCGTGGAGGCGCTTTTGGGCACAGGGACCTCTGCGTGGGATCTACTGGGTAAGTATGGCAGTACCTCAGGTAGGCCTCAGTGACCAAGGCTCTCTGGCTCACGCCTAGCTGTGTCAAGAAGTGTGGCAAACGTACGTACCGCTCCTCAGGCTGGGCCCACAGCCTAGCTTTCGCTGCTGTGAGAGTGCTGTCCCGAGTCTCTTCCCGGAGCCAGTCGTCAGCGCGGTGTCTTTTGGCACTGCAGTTCTCTTTCAGTCAAGGAGGCCGTTCGACTGACTGGCAAGAGGGAGTCCGGCCAGCGCTGCTTTCGCCAGTCTCTCGGACGACTGGGCCACTCAACCTGGGCAACCCAGAGAGGAGTACACTGCCCTAGCTATGAATGTGAAGAGCTGTCTGCAAGGGGCCTGCTTACGCTAAGGTTCCTCAGAAGCCAGAGGCCGCCGTTCCGGCACGGAGAGAGGTCATCCTGCGAAACTGGTGAATGGGCTCCTACCCTGTGTGTCCCCAGGAGCGTCGCAGGGTTAAGGCACTCCGTGGTGGAGTATGGCCTCATTGGAGACCCCTGCACACCCAACTCCCCCGACGTGAAACACTGGAACTTCACCTTGAGGCCTGAGGTCACCTTGCGTTCGGCCGGAGCTGAACCTGGGGTGCCGTGGGAGGAGTTCCTAGAAAGGGATTGCCAGCACGGTTTTCGCTTTGGGAGAACACGCAGCCTCGGCCCACAACGACAGTCCTGCCGTGCAGAGACGGCGGGCCGCTAGTGCCGTTCCAGGCAGCTTTGAAGCCAAGCGCGAGGCGCCTCCAAACGGGGAGAAAGCGTACTCTCCCCTCCGCGTCCCACGTTCAAGCTGAATGACGCAGCATGTTTCTCGGAAGGCTCTGCCGAGCAATCTAGTGAAAGGGAGAGAGTGCCTGCCTCTGCCGAGAAAGGTGTTGACGTGGGCATTGCTGGACAGGCGGAAGAGCGTTCCCCAGGCCGTGCAAAGTTGAGGCCTTGGTGATTCTGGATGGTCCCAAGGGTCCGCAATTGTCCCTGGGAAAGCTGTCCTTTTCCCTCTTTTTCCGGCTGGAGGTACACCTCTGGCATCCGACTGCCGTTCGGCGACGTCCTGGGGGAGACGCCCTGGTTTCACTTGGGACGCACACTGGTGTTTCTCAGAAGAGCCCAAATGCCTCCCTGCGGGTGGGTGGGGGGCTTGGCACACCAGCATGGAATGTAAGGCTCTTTAGAACTGCGTACCTTGAGGCCGTGGGAAGGCCGCACGAACGAGAGCTTTGGAGCGAACAGGGCAGCGCTTCGCCATCACCGTTGCACGTTCACGGAGCTTCGTCAAACGAACGCATTTACTTCCTCGGGCTCAAACACAGCCGAGGAGTTGGAAGGCATACAGTGAGTGCCCTTTGACAGTTGTTACAACGAACGTGAGTGCACAGTGTCTCGTGAAATACCTTCCACGGTTGAAGCATTCCGTTAACGCATGCCCCCCCGCTCCCTCTGGCACTCCGAGGTGTTACTGACGGGGGAAGTCTGGACTTTTGCTTGAGGCCGGGGTGGGGCGGGGGGACTCACCATTCTTCTGCCGGCGAGCTCCAGAGCGCTCCTGCTGAAGCTCCCAGCAAGGAACTGAGAGCAGCAGGCCTCACACGAGTCAACTCAGACTTCTTCTGTCACGAGTCAACTCAGACTTCTTATGTGAGGCCTTCCGGCAGCAAAGAGAAGGTGCGCGCGAGGAGTGTGCTTCAGGCAGCTTAGGACCCGCCACTGTCTCGTCTACCACGGAGGGGAATCAGGTTTGCCCAGGGTCGCCCAGTTTCAAAGCGGAGCTCACGTAGTTATCCTCGGTGGTTTCTGATTACCTCAAGGAAACACACGGGAGGAACAGGGCCCTTCCGTGGAGGCGCTTTTGGGCACAGGGACCTCTGCGTGGGATCTACTGGGTAAGTATGGCAGTACCTCAGGTAGGCCTCAGTGACCAAGGCTCTCTGGCTCACGCCTAGCTGTGTCAAGAAGTGTGGCAAACGTACGTACCGCTCCTCAGGCTGGGCCCACAGCCTAGCTTTCGCTGCTGTGAGAGTGCTGTCCCGAGTCTCTTCCCGGAGCCAGTCGTCAGCGCGGTGTCTTTTGGCACTGCAGTTCTCTTTCAGTCAAGGAGGCCGTTCGACTGACTGGCAAGAGGGAGTCCGGCCAGCGCTGCTTTCGCCAGTCTCTCGGACGACTGGGCCACTCAACCTGGGCAACCCAGAGAGGAGTACACTGCCCTAGCTATGAATGTGAAGAGCTGTCTGCAAGGGGCCTGCTTACGCTAAGGTTCCTCAGAAGCCAGAGGCCGCCGTTCCGGCACGGAGAGAGGTCATCCTGCGAAACTGGTGAATGGGCTCCTACCCTGTGTGTCCCCAGGAGCGTCGCAGGGTTAAGGCACTCCGTGGTGGAGTATGGCCTCATTGGAGACCCCTGCACACCCAACTCCCCCGACGTGAAACACTGGAACTTCACCTTGAGGCCTGAGGTCACCTTGCGTTCGGCCGGAGCTGAACCTGGGGTGCCGTGGGAGGAGTTCCTAGAAAGGGATTGCCAGCACGGTTTTCGCTTTGGGAGAACACGCAGCCTCGGCCCACAACGACAGTCCTGCCGTGCAGAGACGGCGGGCCGCTAGTGCCGTTCCAGGCAGCTTTGAAGCCAAGCGCGAGGCGCCTCCAAACGGGGAGAAAGCGTACTCTCCCCTCCGCGTCCCACGTTCAAGCTGAATGACGCAGCATGTTTCTCGGAAGGCTCTGCCGAGCAATCTAGTGAAAGGGAGAGAGTGCCTGCCTCTGCCGAGAAAGGTGTTGACGTGGGCATTGCTGGACAGGCGGAAGAGCGTTCCCCAGGCCGTGCAAAGTTGAGGCCTTGGTGATTCTGGATGGTCCCAAGGGTCCGCAATTGTCCCTGGGAAAGCTGTCCTTTTCCCTCTTTTTCCGGCTGGAGGTACACCTCTGGCATCCGACTGCCGTTCGGCGACGTCCTGGGGGAGACGCCCTGGTTTCACTTGGGACGCACACTGGTGTTTCTCAGAAGAGCCCAAATGCCTCCCTGCGGGTGGGTGGGGGGCTTGGCACACCAGCATGGAATGTAAGGCTCTTTAGAACTGCGTACCTTGAGGCCGTGGGAAGGCCGCACGAACGAGAGCTTTGGAGCGAACAGGGCAGCGCTTCGCCATCACCGTTGCACGTTCACGGAGCTTCGTCAAACGAACGCATTTACGTCCTGGGGCTCAAACACAGCCGAGGAGTGGGAAGGCATACAGTGAGTGCCCTTTGACAGTTGTTACAACGAACGTGAGTGCACAGTGTCTCGTGAAATACCTTCCACGGTTGAAGCATTCCGTTAACGCATGCCCCCCCGCTCCCTCTGGCACTCCGAGGTGTTACTGACGGGGGAAATCTGGACTTTTGCTTGAGGCCGGGGTGGGGCGGGGGGACTCACCATTCTTCTGCCGGCGAGCTCCAGAGCGCTCCTGCTGAAGCTCCCAGCAAGGAACTGAGAGCAGCAGGCCTCACACGAGTCAACTCAGACTTCTTCTGTCACGAGTCAACTCAGACTTCTTATGTGAGGCCTTCCGGCAGCAAAGAGAAGGTGCGCGCGAGGAGTGTGCTTCAGGCAGCTTAGGACCCGCCACTGTCTCGTCTACCACGGAGGGGGATCAGGTTTGCCCAGGGTCGCCCAGTTTCAAAGCGGAGCTCACGTAGTTATCCTCGGTGGTTTCTGATTACCTCAAGGAAACACACGGGAGGAACAGGGCCCTTCCGTGGAGGCGCTTTTGGGCACAGGGACCTCTGCGTGGGATCTACTGGGTAAGTATGGCAGTACCTCAGGTAGGCCTCAGTGACCAAGGCTCTCTGGCTCACGCCTAGCTGTGTCAAGAAGTGTGGCAAACGTACGTACCGCTCCTCAGGCTGGGCCCACAGCCTAGCTTTCGCTGCTGTGAGAGTGCTGTCCCGAGTCTCTTCCCGGAGCCAGTCGTCAGCGCGGTGTCTTTTGGCACTGCAGTTCTCTTTCAGTCAAGGAGGCCGTTCGACTGACTGGCAAGAGGGAGTCCGCCCAGCGCTCCTTTCGCCAGTCTCTCGGACGACTGGGCCACTCAACCTGGGCAACCCAGAGAGGAGTACACTGCCCTAGCTATGAATGTGAAGAGCTGTCTGCAAGGGGCCTGCTTACGCTAAGGTTCCTCAGAAGCCAGAGGCCGCCGTTCCGGCACGGAGAGAGGTCATCCTGCGAAACTGGTGAATGGGCTCCTACCCTGTGTGTCCCCAGGAGCGTCGCAGGGTTAAGGCACTCCGTGGTGGAGTATGGCCTCATTGGAGACCCCTGCACACCCAACTCCCCCGACGTGAAACACTGGAACTTCACCTTGAGGCCTGAGGTCACCTTGCGTTCGGCCGGAGCTGAACCTGGGGTGCCGTGGGAGGAGTTCCTAGAAAGGGATTGCCAGCACGGTTTTCGCTTTGGGAGAACACGCAGCCTCGGCCCACAACGACAGTCCTGCCGTGCAGAGACGGCGGGCCGCTAGTGCCGTTCCAGGCAGCTTTGAAGCCAAGCGCGAGGCGCCTCCAAACGGGGAGAAAGCGTACTCTCCCCTCCGCGTCCCACGTTCAAGCTGAATGACGCAGCATGTTTCTCGGAAGGCTCTGCCGAGCAATCTAGTGAAAGGGAGAGAGTGCCTGCCTCTGCCGAGAAAGGTGTTGACGTGGGCATTGCTGGACAGGCGGAAGAGCGTTCCCCAGGCCGTGCAAAGTTGAGGCCTTGGTGATTCTGGATGGTCCCAAGGGTCCGCAATTGTCCCTGGGAAAGCTGTCCTTTTCCCTCTTTTTCCGGCTGGAGGTACACCTCTGGCATCCGACTGCCGTTCGGCGACGTCCTGGGGGAGACGCCCTGGTTTCACTTGGGACGCACACTGGTGTTTCTCAGAAGAGCCCAAATGCCTCCCTGCGGGTGGGTGGGGGGCTTGGCACACCAGCATGGAATGTAAGGCTCTTTAGAACTGCGTACCTTGAGGCCGTGGGAAGGCCGCACGAACGAGAGCTTTGGAGCGAACAGGGCAGCGCTTCGCCATCACCGTTGCACGTTCACGGAGCTTCGTCAAACGAACGCATTTACGTCCTGGGGCTCAAACACAGCCGAGGAGTGGGAAGGCATACAGTGAGTGCCCTTTGACAGTTGTTACAACGAACGTGAGTGCACAGTGTCTCGTGAAATACCTTCCACGGTTGAAGCATTCCGTTAACGCATGCCCCCCCGCTCCCTCTGGCACTCCGAGGTGTTACTGACGGGGGAAGTCTGGACTTTTGCTTGAGGCCGGGGTGGGGCGGGGGGACTCACCATTCTTCTGCCGGCGAGCTCCAGAGCGCTCCTGCTGAAGCTCCCAGCAAGGAACTGAGAGCAGCAGGCCTCACACGAGTCAACTCAGACTTCTTCTGTCACGAGTCAACTCAGACTTCTTATGTGAGGCCTTCCGGCAGCAAAGAGAAGGTGCGCGCGAGGAGTGTGCTTCAGGCAGCTTAGGACCCGCCACTGTCTCGTCTACCACGGAGGGGGATCAGGTTTGCCCAGGGTCGCCCAGTTTCAAAGCGGAGCTCACGTAGTTATCCTCGGTGGTTTCTGATTACCTCAAGGAAACACACGGGAGGAACAGGGCCCTTCCGTGGAGGCGCTTTTGGGCACAGGGACCTCTGCGTGGGATCTACTGGGTAAGTATGGCAGTACCTCAGGTAGGCCTCAGTGACCAAGGCTCTCTGGCTCACGCCTAGCTGTGTCAAGAAGTGTGGCAAACGTACGTACCGCTCCTCAGGCTGGGCCCACAGCCTAGCTTTCGCTGCTGTGAGAGTGCTGTCCCGAGTCTCTTCCCGGAGCCAGTCGTCAGCGCGGTGTCTTTTGGCACTGCAGTTCTCTTTCAGTCAAGGAGGCCGTTCGACTGACTGGCAGAGGGAGTCCGCCCAGCGCTCCTTTCGCCAGTCTCTCGGACGACTGGGCCACTCAACCTGGGCAACCCAGAGAGGAGTACACTGCCCTAGCTATGAATGTGAAGAGCTGTCTGCAAGGGGCCTGCTTACGCTAAGGTTCCTCAGAAGCCAGAGGCCGCCGTTCCGGCACGGAGAGAGGTCATCCTGCGAAACTGGTGAATGGGCTCCTACCCTGTGTGTCCCCAGGAGCGTCGCAGGGTTAAGGCACTCCGTGGTGGAGTATGGCCTCATTGGAGACCCCTGCACACCCAACTCCCCCGACGTGAAACACTGGAACTTCACCTTGAGGCCTGAGGTCACCTTGCGTTCGGCCGGAGCTGAACCTGGGGTGCCGTGGGAGGAGTTCCTAGAAAGGGATTGCCAGCACGGTTTTCGCTTTGGGAGAACACGCAGCCTCGGCCCACAACGACAGTCCTGCCGTGCAGAGACGGCGGGCCGCTAGTGCCGTTCCAGGCAGCTTTGAAGCCAAGCGCGAGGCGCCTCCAAACGGGGAGAAAGCGTACTCTCCCCTCCGCGTCCCACGTTCAAGCTGAATGACGCAGCATGTTTCTCGGAAGGCTCTGCCGAGCAATCTAGTGAAAGGGAGAGAGTGCCTGCCTCTGCCGAGAAAGGTGTTGACGTGGGCATTGCTGGACAGGCGGAAGAGCGTTCCCCAGGCCGTGCAAAGTTGAGGCCTTGGTGATTCTGGATGGTCCCAAGGGTCCGCAATTGTCCCTGGGAAAGCTGTCCTTTTCCCTCTTTTTCCGGCTGGAGGTACACCTCTGGCATCCGACTGCCGTTCGGCGACGTCCTGGGGGAGACGCCCTGGTTTCACTTGGGACGCACACTGGTGTTTCTCAGAAGAGCCCAAATGCCTCCCTGCGGGTGGGTGGGGGGCTTGGCACACCAGCATGGAATGTAAGGCTCTTTAGAACTGCGTACCTTGAGGCCGTGGGAAGGCCGCACGAACGAGAGCTTTGGAGCGAACAGGGCAGCGCTTCGCCATCACCGTTGCACGTTCACGGAGCTTCGTCAAACGAACGCATTTACGTCCTGGGGCTCAAACACAGCCGAGGAGTGGGAAGGCATACAGTGAGTGCCCTTTGACAGTTGTTACAACGAACGTGAGTGCACAGTGTCTCGTGAAATACCTTCCACGGTTGAAGCATTCCGTTAACGCATGCCCCCCCGCTCCCTCTGGCACTCCGAGGTGTTACTGACGGGGGAAGTCTGGACTTTTGCTTGAGGCCGGGGTGGGGCGGGGGGACTCACCATTCTTCTGCCGGCGAGCTCCAGAGCGCTCCTGCTGAAGCTCCCAGCAAGGAACTGAGAGCAGCAGGCCTCACACGAGTCAACTCAGACTTCTTCTGTCACGAGTCAACTCAGACTTCTTATGTGAGGCCTTCCGGCAGCAAAGAGAAGGTGCGCGCGAGGAGTGTGCTTCAGGCAGCTTAGGACCCGCCACTGTCTCGTCTACCACGGAGGGGGATCAGGTTTGCCCAGGGTCGCCCAGTTTCAAAGCGGAGCTCACGTAGTTATCCTCGGTGGTTTCTGATTACCTCAAGGAAACACACGGGAGGAACAGGGCCCTTCCGTGGAGGCGCTTTTGGGCACAGGGACCTCTGCGTGGGATCTACTGGGTAAGTATGGCAGTACCTCAGGTAGGCCTCAGTGACCAAGGCTCTCTGGCTCACGCCTAGCTGTGTCAAGAAGTGTGGCAAACGTACGTACCGCTCCTCAGGCTGGGCCCACAGCCTAGCTTTCGCTGCTGTGAGAGTGCTGTCCCGAGTCTCTTCCCGGAGCCAGTCGTCAGCGCGGTGTCTTTTGGCACTGCAGTTCTCTTTCAGTCAAGGAGGCCGTTCGACTGACTGGCAGAGGGAGTCCGCCCAGCGCTCCTTTCGCCAGTCTCTCGGACGACTGGGCCACTCAACCTGGGCAACCCAGAGAGGAGTACACTGCCCTAGCTATGAATGTGAAGAGCTGTCTGCAAGGGGCCTGCTTACGCTAAGGTTCCTCAGAAGCCAGAGGCCGCCGTTCCGGCACGGAGAGAGGTCATCCTGCGAAACTGGTGAATGGGCTCCTACCCTGTGTGTCCCCAGGAGCGTCGCAGGGTTAAGGCACTCCGTGGTGGAGTATGGCCTCATTGGAGACCCCTGCACACCCAACTCCCCCGACGTGAAACACTGGAACTTCACCTTGAGGCCTGAGGTCACCTTGCGTTCGGCCGGAGCTGAACCTGGGGTGCCGTGGGAGGAGTTCCTAGAAAGGGATTGCCAGCACGGTTTTCGCTTTGGGAGAACACGCAGCCTCGGCCCACAACGACAGTCCTGCCGTGCAGAGACGGCGGGCCGCTAGTGCCGTTCCAGGCAGCTTTGAAGCCAAGCGCGAGGCGCCTCCAAACGGGGAGAAAGCGTACTCTCCCCTCCGCGTCCCACGTTCAAGCTGAATGACGCAGCATGTTTCTCGGAAGGCTCTGCCGAGCAATCTAGTGAAAGGGAGAGAGTGCCTGCCTCTGCCGAGAAAGGTGTTGACGTGGGCATTGCTGGACAGGCGGAAGAGCGTTCCCCAGGCCGTGCAAAGTTGAGGCCTTGGTGATTCTGGATGGTCCCAAGGGTCCGCAATTGTCCCTGGGAAAGCTGTCCTTTTCCCTCTTTTTCCGGCTGGAGGTACACCTCTGGCATCCGACTGCCGTTCGGCGACGTCCTGGGGGAGACGCCCTGGTTTCACTTGGGACGCACACTGGTGTTTCTCAGAAGAGCCCAAATGCCTCCCTGCGGGTGGGTGGGGGGCTTGGCACACCAGCATGGAATGTAAGGCTCTTTAGAACTGCGTACCTTGAGGCCGTGGGAAGGCCGCACGAACGAGAGCTTTGGAGCGAACAGGGCAGCGCTTCGCCATCACCGTTGCACGTTCACGGAGCTTCGTCAAACGAACGCATTTACGTCCTGGGGCTCAAACACAGCCGAGGAGTGGGAAGGCATACAGTGAGTGCCCTTTGACAGTTGTTACAACGAACGTGAGTGCACAGTGTCTCGTGAAATACCTTCCACGGTTGAAGCATTCCGTTAACGCATGCCCCCCCGCTCCCTCTGGCACTCCGAGGTGTTACTGACGGGGGAAGTCTGGACTTTTGCTTGAGGCCGGGGTGGGGCGGGGGGACTCACCATTCTTCTGCCGGCGAGCTCCAGAGCGCTCCTGCTGAAGCTCCCAGCAAGGAACTGAGAGCAGCAGGCCTCACACGAGTCAACTCAGACTTCTTCTGTCACGAGTCAACTCAGACTTCTTATGTGAGGCCTTCCGGCAGCAAAGAGAAGGTGCGCGCGAGGAGTGTGCTTCAGGCAGCTTAGGACCCGCCACTGTCTCGTCTACCACGGAGGGGGATCAGGTTTGCCCAGGGTCGCCCAGTTTCAAAGCGGAGCTCACGTAGTTATCCTCGGTGGTTTCTGATTACCTCAAGGAAACACACGGGAGGAACAGGGCCCTTCCGTGGAGGCGCTTTTGGGCACAGGGACCTCTGCGTGGGATCTACTGGGTAAGTATGGCAGTACCTCAGGTAGGCCTCAGTGACCAAGGCTCTCTGGCTCACGCCTAGCTGTGTCAAGAAGTGTGGCAAACGTACGTACCGCTCCTCAGGCTGGGCCCACAGCCTAGCTTTCGCTGCTGTGAGAGTGCTGTCCCGAGTCTCTTCCCGGAGCCAGTCGTCAGCGCGGTGTCTTTTGGCACTGCAGTTCTCTTTCAGTCAAGGAGGCCGTTCGACTGACTGGCAGAGGGAGTCCGCCCAGCGCTCCTTTCGCCAGTCTCTCGGACGACTGGGCCACTCAACCTGGGCAACCCAGAGAGGAGTACACTGCCCTAGCTATGAATGTGAAGAGCTGTCTGCAAGGGGCCTGCTTACGCTAAGGTTCCTCAGAAGCCAGAGGCCGCCGTTCCGGCACGGAGAGAGGTCATCCTGCGAAACTGGTGAATGGGCTCCTACCCTGTGTGTCCCCAGGAGCGTCGCAGGGTTAAGGCACTCCGTGGTGGAGTATGGCCTCATTGGAGACCCCTGCACACCCAACTCCCCCGACGTGAAACACTGGAACTTCACCTTGAGGCCTGAGGTCACCTTGCGTTCGGCCGGAGCTGAACCTGGGGTGCCGTGGGAGGAGTTCCTAGAAAGGGATTGCCAGCACGGTTTTCGCTTTGGGAGAACACGCAGCCTCGGCCCACAACGACAGTCCTGCCGTGCAGAGACGGCGGGCCGCTAGTGCCGTTCCAGGCAGCTTTGAAGCCAAGCGCGAGGCGCCTCCAAACGGGGAGAAAGCGTACTCTCCCCTCCGCGTCCCACGTTCAAGCTGAATGACGCAGCATGTTTCTCGGAAGGCTCTGCCGAGCAATCTAGTGAAAGGGAGAGAGTGCCTGCCTCTGCCGAGAAAGGTGTTGACGTGGGCATTGCTGGACAGGCGGAAGAGCGTTCCCCAGGCCGTGCAAAGTTGAGGCCTTGGTGATTCTGGATGGTCCCAAGGGTCCGCAATTGTCCCTGGGAAAGCTGTCCTTTTCCCTCTTTTTCCGGCTGGAGGTACACCTCTGGCATCCGACTGCCGTTCGGCGACGTCCTGGGGGAGACGCCCTGGTTTCACTTGGGACGCACACTGGTGTTTCTCAGAAGAGCCCAAATGCCTCCCTGCGGGTGGGTGGGGGGCTTGGCACACCAGCATGGAATGTAAGGCTCTTTAGAACTGCGTACCTTGAGGCCGTGGGAAGGCCGCACGAACGAGAGCTTTGGAGCGAACAGGGCAGCGCTTCGCCATCACCGTTGCACGTTCACGGAGCTTCGTCAAACGAACGCATTTACGTCCTGGGGCTCAAACACAGCCGAGGAGTGGGAAGGCATACAGTGAGTGCCCTTTGACAGTTGTTACAACGAACGTGAGTGCACAGTGTCTCGTGAAATACCTTCCACGGTTGAAGCATTCCGTTAACGCATGCCCCCCCGCTCCCTCTGGCACTCCGAGGTGTTACTGACGGGGGAAATCTGGACTTTTGCTTGAGGCCGGGGTGGGGCGGGGGGACTCACCATTCTTCTGCCGGCGAGCTCCAGAGCGCTCCTGCTGAAGCTCCCAGCAAGGAACTGAGAGCAGCAGGCCTCACACGAGTCAACTCAGACTTCTTCTGTCACGAGTCAACTCAGACTTCTTATGTGAGGCCTTCCGGCAGCAAAGAGAAGGTGCGCGCGAGGAGTGTGCTTCAGGCAGCTTAGGACCCGCCACTGTCTCGTCTACCACGGAGGGGGATCAGGTTTGCCCAGGGTCGCCCAGTTTCAAAGCGGAGCTCACGTAGTTATCCTCGGTGGTTTCTGATTACCTCAAGGAAACACACGGGAGGAACAGGGCCCTTCCGTGGAGGCGCTTTTGGGCACAGGGACCTCTGCGTGGGATCTACTGGGTAAGTATGGCAGTACCTCAGGTAGGCCTCAGTGACCAAGGCTCTCTGGCTCACGCCTAGCTGTGTCAAGAAGTGTGGCAAACGTACGTACCGCTCCTCAGGCTGGGCCCACAGCCTAGCTTTCGCTGCTGTGAGAGTGCTGTCCCGAGTCTCTTCCCGGAGCCAGTCGTCAGCGCGGTGTCTTTTGGCACTGCAGTTCTCTTTCAGTCAAGGAGGCCGTTCGACTGACTGGCAGAGGGAGTCCGCCCAGCGCTCCTTTCGCCAGTCTCTCGGACGACTGGGCCACTCAACCTGGGCAACCCAGAGAGGAGTACACTGCCCTAGCTATGAATGTGAAGAGCTGTCTGCAAGGGGCCTGCTTACGCTAAGGTTCCTCAGAAGCCAGAGGCCGCCGTTCCGGCACGGAGAGAGGTCATCCTGCGAAACTGGTGAATGGGCTCCTACCCTGTGTGTCCCCAGGAGCGTCGCAGGGTTAAGGCACTCCGTGGTGGAGTATGGCCTCATTGGAGACCCCTGCACACCCAACTCCCCCGACGTGAAACACTGGAACTTCACCTTGAGGCCTGAGGTCACCTTGCGTTCGGCCGGAGCTGAACCTGGGGTGCCGTGGGAGGAGTTCCTAGAAAGGGATTGCCAGCACGGTTTTCGCTTTGGGAGAACACGCAGCCTCGGCCCACAACGACAGTCCTGCCGTGCAGAGACGGCGGGCCGCTAGTGCCGTTCCAGGCAGCTTTGAAGCCAAGCGCGAGGCGCCTCCAAACGGGGAGAAAGCGTACTCTCCCCTCCGCGTCCCACGTTCAAGCTGAATGACGCAGCATGTTTCTCGGAAGGCTCTGCCGAGCAATCTAGTGAAAGGGAGAGAGTGCCTGCCTCTGCCGAGAAAGGTGTTGACGTGGGCATTGCTGGACAGGCGGAAGAGCGTTCCCCAGGCCGTGCAAAGTTGAGGCCTTGGTGATTCTGGATGGTCCCAAGGGTCCGCAATTGTCCCTGGGAAAGCTGTCCTTTTCCCTCTTTTTCCGGCTGGAGGTACACCTCTGGCATCCGACTGCCGTTCGGCGACGTCCTGGGGGAGACGCCCTGGTTTCACTTGGGACGCACACTGGTGTTTCTCAGAAGAGCCCAAATGCCTCCCTGCGGGTGGGTGGGGGGCTTGGCACACCAGCATGGAATGTAAGGCTCTTTAGAACTGCGTACCTTGAGGCCGTGGGAAGGCCGCACGAACGAGAGCTTTGGAGCGAACAGGGCAGCGCTTCGCCATCACCGTTGCACGTTCACGGAGCTTCGTCAAACGAACGCATTTACGTCCTGGGGCTCAAACACAGCCGAGGAGTGGGAAGGCATACAGTGAGTGCCCTTTGACAGTTGTTACAACGAACGTGAGTGCACTGTGTCTCGTGAAATACCTTCCACGGTTGAAGCATTCCGTTAACGCATGCCCCCCCGCTCCCTCTGGCACTCCGAGGTGTTACTGACGGGGGAAATCTGGACTTTTGCTTGAGGCCGGGGTGGGGCGGGGGGACTCACCATTCTTCTGCCGGCGAGCTCCAGAGCGCTCCTGCTGAAGCTCCCAGCAAGGAACTGAGAGCAGCAGGCCTCACACGAGTCAACTCAGACTTCTTCTGTCACGAGTCAACTCAGACTTCTTATGTGAGGCCTTCCGGCAGCAAAGAGAAGGTGCGCGCGAGGAGTGTGCTTCAGGCAGCTTAGGACCCGCCACTGTCTCGTCTACCACGGAGGGGAATCAGGTTTGCCCAGGGTCGCCCAGTTTCAAAGCGGAGCTCACGTAGTTATCCTCGGTGGTTTCTGATTACCTCAAGGAAACACACGGGAGGAACAGGGCCCTTCCGTGGAGGCGCTTTTGGGCACAGGGACCTCTGCGTGGGATCTACTGGGTAAGTATGGCAGTACCTCAGGTAGGCCTCAGTGACCAAGGCTCTCTGGCTCACGCCTAGCTGTGTCAAGAAGTGTGGCAAACGTACGTACCGCTCCTCAGGCTGGGCCCACAGCCTAGCTTTCGCTGCTGTGAGAGTGCTGTCCCGAGTCTCTTCCCGGAGCCAGTCGTCAGCGCGGTGTCTTTTGGCACTGCAGTTCTCTTTCAGTCAAGGAGGCCGTTCGACTGACTGGCAGAGGGAGTCCGCCCAGCGCTCCTTTCGCCAGTCTCTCGGACGACTGGGCCACTCAACCTGGGCAACCCAGAGAGGAGTACACTGCCCTAGCTATGAATGTGAAGAGCTGTCTGCAAGGGGCCTGCTTACGCTAAGGTTCCTCAGAAGCCAGAGGCCGCCGTTCCGGCACGGAGAGAGGTCATCCTGCGAAACTGGTGAATGGGCTCCTACCCTGTGTGTCCCCAGGAGCGTCGCAGGGTTAAGGCACTCCGTGGTGGAGTATGGCCTCATTGGAGACCCCTGCACACCCAACTCCCCCGACGTGAAACACTGGAACTTCACCTTGAGGCCTGAGGTCACCTTGCGTTCGGCCGGAGCTGAACCTGGGGTGCCGTGGGAGGAGTTCCTAGAAAGGGATTGCCAGCACGGTTTTCGCTTTGGGAGAACACGCAGCCTCGGCCCACAACGACAGTCCTGCCGTGCAGAGACGGCGGGCCGCTAGTGCCGTTCCAGGCAGCTTTGAAGCCAAGCGCGAGGCGCCTCCAAACGGGGAGAAAGCGTACTCTCCCCTCCGCGTCCCACGTTCAAGCTGAATGACGCAGCATGTTTCTCGGAAGGCTCTGCCGAGCAATCTAGTGAAAGGGAGAGAGTGCCTGCCTCTGCCGAGAAAGGTGTTGACGTGGGCATTGCTGGACAGGCGGAAGAGCGTTCCCCAGGCCGTGCAAAGTTGAGGCCTTGGTGATTCTGGATGGTCCCAAGGGTCCGCAATTGTCCCTGGGAAAGCTGTCCTTTTCCCTCTTTTTCCGGCTGGAGGTACACCTCTGGCATCCGACTGCCGTTCGGCGACGTCCTGGGGGAGACGCCCTGGTTTCACTTGGGACGCACACTGGTGTTTCTCAGAAGAGCCCAAATGCCTCCCTGCGGGTGGGTGGGGGGCTTGGCACACCAGCATGGAATGTAAGGCTCTTTAGAACTGCGTACCTTGAGGCCGTGGGAAGGCCGCACGAACGAGAGCTTTGGAGCGAACAGGGCAGCGCTTCGCCATCACCGTTGCACGTTCACGGAGCTTCGTCAAACGAACGCATTTACGTCCTGGGGCTCAAACACAGCCGAGGAGTGGGAAGGCATACAGTGAGTGCCCTTTGACAGTTGTTACAACGAACGTGAGTGCACTGTGTCTCGTGAAATACCTTCCACGGTTGAAGCATTCCGTTAACGCATGCCCCCCCGCTCCCTCTGGCACTCCGAGGTGTTACTGACGGGGGAAGTCTGGACTTTTGCTTGAGGCCGGGGTGGGGCGGGGGGACTCACCATTCTTCTGCCGGCGAGCTCCAGAGCGCTCCTGCTGAAGCTCCCAGCAAGGAACTGAGAGCAGCAGGCCTCACACGAGTCAACTCAGACTTCTTCTGTCACGAGTCAACTCAGACTTCTTATGTGAGGCCTTCCGGCAGCAAAGAGAAGGTGCGCGCGAGGAGTGTGCTTCAGGCAGCTTAGGACCCGCCACTGTCTCGTCTACCACGGAGGGGGATCAGGTTTGCCCAGGGTCGCCCAGTTTCAAAGCGGAGCTCACGTAGTTATCCTCGGTGGTTTCTGATTACCTCAAGGAAACACACGGGAGGAACAGGGCCCTTCCGTGGAGGCGCTTTTGGGCACAGGGACCTCTGCGTGGGATCTACTGGGTAAGTATGGCAGTACCTCAGGTAGGCCTCAGTGACCAAGGCTCTCTGGCTCACGCCTAGCTGTGTCAAGAAGTGTGGCAAACGTACGTACCGCTCCTCAGGCTGGGCCCACAGCCTAGCTTTCGCTGCTGTGAGAGTGCTGTCCCGAGTCTCTTCCCGGAGCCAGTCGTCAGCGCGGTGTCTTTTGGCACTGCAGTTCTCTTTCAGTCAAGGAGGCCGTTCGACTGACTGGCAGAGGGAGTCCGCCCAGCGCTCCTTTCGCCAGTCTCTCGGACGACTGGGCCACTCAACCTGGGCAACCCAGAGAGGAGTACACTGCCCTAGCTATGAATGTGAAGAGCTGTCTGCAAGGGGCCTGCTTACGCTAAGGTTCCTCAGAAGCCAGAGGCCGCCGTTCCGGCACGGAGAGAGGTCATCCTGCGAAACTGGTGAATGGGCTCCTACCCTGTGTGTCCCCAGGAGCGTCGCAGGGTTAAGGCACTCCGTGGTGGAGTATGGCCTCATTGGAGACCCCTGCACACCCAACTCCCCCGACGTGAAACACTGGAACTTCACCTTGAGGCCTGAGGTCACCTTGCGTTCGGCCGGAGCTGAACCTGGGGTGCCGTGGGAGGAGTTCCTAGAAAGGGATTGCCAGCACGGTTTTCGCTTTGGGAGAACACGCAGCCTCGGCCCACAACGACAGTCCTGCCGTGCAGAGACGGCGGGCCGCTAGTGCCGTTCCAGGCAGCTTTGAAGCCAAGCGCGAGGCGCCTCCAAACGGGGAGAAAGCGTACTCTCCCCTCCGCGTCCCACGTTCAAGCTGAATGACGCAGCATGTTTCTCGGAAGGCTCTGCCGAGCAATCTAGTGAAAGGGAGAGAGTGCCTGCCTCTGCCGAGAAAGGTGTTGACGTGGGCATTGCTGGACAGGCGGAAGAGCGTTCCCCAGGCCGTGCAAAGTTGAGGCCTTGGTGATTCTGGATGGTCCCAAGGGTCCGCAATTGTCCCTGGGAAAGCTGTCCTTTTCCCTCTTTTTCCGGCTGGAGGTACACCTCTGGCATCCGACTGCCGTTCGGCGACGTCCTGGGGGAGACGCCCTGGTTTCACTTGGGACGCACACTGGTGTTTCTCAGAAGAGCCCAAATGCCTCCCTGCGGGTGGGTGGGGGGCTTGGCACACCAGCATGGAATGTAAGGCTCTTTAGAACTGCGTACCTTGAGGCCGTGGGAAGGCCGCACGAACGAGAGCTTTGGAGCGAACAGGGCAGCGCTTCGCCATCACCGTTGCACGTTCACGGAGCTTCGTCAAACGAACGCATTTACGTCCTGGGGCTCAAACACAGCCGAGGAGTGGGAAGGCATACAGTGAGTGCCCTTTGACAGTTGTTACAACGAACGTGAGTGCACAGTGTCTCGTGAAATACCTTCCACGGTTGAAGCATTCCGTTAACGCATGCCCCCCCGCTCCCTCTGGCACTCCGAGGTGTTACTGACGGGGGAAGTCTGGACTTTTGCTTGAGGCCGGGGTGGGGCGGGGGGACTCACCATTCTTCTGCCGGCGAGCTCCAGAGCGCTCCTGCTGAAGCTCCCAGCAAGGAACTGAGAGCAGCAGGCCTCACACGAGTCAACTCAGACTTCTTCTGTCACGAGTCAACTCAGACTTCTTATGTGAGGCCTTCCGGCAGCAAAGAGAAGGTGCGCGCGAGGAGTGTGCTTCAGGCAGCTTAGGACCCGCCACTGTCTCGTCTACCACGGAGGGGAATCAGGTTTGCCCAGGGTCGCCCAGTTTCAAAGCGGAGCTCACGTAGTTATCCTCGGTGGTTTCTGATTACCTCAAGGAAACACACGGGAGGAACAGGGCCCTTCCGTGGAGGCGCTTTTGGGCACAGGGACCTCTGCGTGGGATCTACTGGGTAAGTATGGCAGTACCTCAGGTAGGCCTCAGTGACCAAGGCTCTCTGGCTCACGCCTAGCTGTGTCAAGAAGTGTGGCAAACGTACGTACCGCTCCTCAGGCTGGGCCCACAGCCTAGCTTTCGCTGCTGTGAGAGTGCTGTCCCGAGTCTCTTCCCGGAGCCAGTCGTCAGCGCGGTGTCTTTTGGCACTGCAGTTCTCTTTCAGTCAAGGAGGCCGTTCGACTGACTGGCAGAGGGAGTCCGCCCAGCGCTCCTTTCGCCAGTCTCTCGGACGACTGGGCCACTCAACCTGGGCAACCCAGAGAGGAGTACACTGCCCTAGCTATGAATGTGAAGAGCTGTCTGCAAGGGGCCTGCTTACGCTAAGGTTCCTCAGAAGCCAGAGGCCGCCGTTCCGGCACGGAGAGAGGTCATCCTGCGAAACTGGTGAATGGGCTCCTACCCTGTGTGTCCCCAGGAGCGTCGCAGGGTTAAGGCACTCCGTGGTGGAGTATGGCCTCATTGGAGACCCCTGCACACCCAACTCCCCCGACGTGAAACACTGGAACTTCACCTTGAGGCCTGAGGTCACCTTGCGTTCGGCCGGAGCTGAACCTGGGGTGCCGTGGGAGGAGTTCCTAGAAAGGGATTGCCAGCACGGTTTTCGCTTTGGGAGAACACGCAGCCTCGGCCCACAACGACAGTCCTGCCGTGCAGAGACGGCGGGCCGCTAGTGCCGTTCCAGGCAGCTTTGAAGCCAAGCGCGAGGCGCCTCCAAACGGGGAGAAAGCGTACTCTCCCCTCCGCGTCCCACGTTCAAGCTGAATGACGCAGCATGTTTCTCGGAAGGCTCTGCCGAGCAATCTAGTGAAAGGGAGAGAGTGCCTGCCTCTGCCGAGAAAGGTGTTGACGTGGGCATTGCTGGACAGGCGGAAGAGCGTTCCCCAGGCCGTGCAAAGTTGAGGCCTTGGTGATTCTGGATGGTCCCAAGGGTCCGCAATTGTCCCTGGGAAAGCTGTCCTTTTCCCTCTTTTTCCGGCTGGAGGTACACCTCTGGCATCCGACTGCCGTTCGGCGACGTCCTGGGGGAGACGCCCTGGTTTCACTTGGGACGCACACTGGTGTTTCTCAGAAGAGCCCAAATGCCTCCCTGCGGGTGGGTGGGGGGCTTGGCACACCAGCATGGAATGTAAGGCTCTTTAGAACTGCGTACCTTGAGGCCGTGGGAAGGCCGCACGAACGAGAGCTTTGGAGCGAACAGGGCAGCGCTTCGCCATCACCGTTGCACGTTCACGGAGCTTCGTCAAACGAACGCATTTACGTCCTGGGGCTCAAACACAGCCGAGGAGTGGGAAGGCATACAGTGAGTGCCCTTTGACAGTTGTTACAACGAACGTGAGTGCACTGTGTCTCGTGAAATACCTTCCACGGTTGAAGCATTCCGTTAACGCATGCCCCCCCGCTCCCTCTGGCACTCCGAGGTGTTACTGACGGGGGAAATCTGGACTTTTGCTTGAGGCCGGGGTGGGGCGGGGGGACTCACCATTCTTCTGCCGGCGAGCTCCAGAGCGCTCCTGCTGAAGCTCCCAGCAAGGAACTGAGAGCAGCAGGCCTCACACGAGTCAACTCAGACTTCTTCTGTCACGAGTCAACTCAGACTTCTTATGTGAGGCCTTCCGGCAGCAAAGAGAAGGTGCGCGCGAGGAGTGTGCTTCAGGCAGCTTAGGACCCGCCACTGTCTCGTCTACCACGGAGGGGAATCAGGTTTGCCCAGGGTCGCCCAGTTTCAAAGCGGAGCTCACGTAGTTATCCTCGGTGGTTTCTGATTACCTCAAGGAAACACACGGGAGGAACAGGGCCCTTCCGTGGAGGCGCTTTTGGGCACAGGGACCTCTGCGTGGGATCTACTGGGTAAGTATGGCAGTACCTCAGGTAGGCCTCAGTGACCAAGGCTCTCTGGCTCACGCCTAGCTGTGTCAAGAAGTGTGGCAAACGTACGTACCGCTCCTCAGGCTGGGCCCACAGCCTAGCTTTCGCTGCTGTGAGAGTGCTGTCCCGAGTCTCTTCCCGGAGCCAGTCGTCAGCGCGGTGTCTTTTGGCACTGCAGTTCTCTTTCAGTCAAGGAGGCCGTTCGACTGACTGGCAGAGGGAGTCCGCCCAGCGCTGCTTTCGCCAGTCTCTCGGACGACTGGGCCACTCAACCTGGGCAACCCAGAGAGGAGTACACTGCCCTAGCTATGAATGTGAAGAGCTGTCTGCAAGGGGCCTGCTTACGCTAAGGTTCCTCAGAAGCCAGAGGCCGCCGTTCCGGCACGGAGAGAGGTCATCCTGCGAAACTGGTGAATGGGCTCCTACCCTGTGTGTCCCCAGGAGCGTCGCAGGGTTAAGGCACTCCGTGGTGGAGTATGGCCTCATTGGAGACCCCTGCACACCCAACTCCCCCGACGTGAAACACTGGAACTTCACCTTGAGGCCTGAGGTCACCTTGCGTTCGGCCGGAGCTGAACCTGGGGTGCCGTGGGAGGAGTTCCTAGAAAGGGATTGCCAGCACGGTTTTCGCTTTGGGAGAACACGCAGCCTCGGCCCACAACGACAGTCCTGCCGTGCAGAGACGGCGGGCCGCTAGTGCCGTTCCAGGCAGCTTTGAAGCCAAGCGCGAGGCGCCTCCAAACGGGGAGAAAGCGTACTCTCCCCTCCGCGTCCCACGTTCAAGCTGAATGACGCAGCATGTTTCTCGGAAGGCTCTGCCGAGCAATCTAGTGAAAGGGAGAGAGTGCCTGCCTCTGCCGAGAAAGGTGTTGACGTGGGCATTGCTGGACAGGCGGAAGAGCGTTCCCCAGGCCGTGCAAAGTTGAGGCCTTGGTGATTCTGGATGGTCCCAAGGGTCCGCAATTGTCCCTGGGAAAGCTGTCCTTTTCCCTCTTTTTCCGGCTGGAGGTACACCTCTGGCATCCGACTGCCGTTCGGCGACGTCCTGGGGGAGACGCCCTGGTTTCACTTGGGACGCACACTGGTGTTTCTCAGAAGAGCCCAAATGCCTCCCTGCGGGTGGGTGGGGGGCTTGGCACACCAGCATGGAATGTAAGGCTCTTTAGAACTGCGTACCTTGAGGCCGTGGGAAGGCCGCACGAACGAGAGCTTTGGAGCGAACAGGGCAGCGCTTCGCCATCACCGTTGCACGTTCACGGAGCTTCGTCAAACGAACGCATTTACGTCCTGGGGCTCAAACACAGCCGAGGAGTGGGAAGGCATACAGTGAGTGCCCTTTGACAGTTGTTACAACGAACGTGAGTGCACTGTGTCTCGTGAAATACCTTCCACGGTTGAAGCATTCCGTTAACGCATGCCCCCCCGCTCCCTCTGGCACTCCGAGGTGTTACTGACGGGGGAAGTCTGGACTTTTGCTTGAGGCCGGGGTGGGGCGGGGGGACTCACCATTCTTCTGCCGGCGAGCTCCAGAGCGCTCCTGCTGAAGCTCCCAGCAAGGAACTGAGAGCAGCAGGCCTCACACGAGTCAACTCAGACTTCTTCTGTCACGAGTCAACTCAGACTTCTTATGTGAGGCCTTCCGGCAGCAAAGAGAAGGTGCGCGCGAGGAGTGTGCTTCAGGCAGCTTAGGACCCGCCACTGTCTCGTCTACCACGGAGGGGAATCAGGTTTGCCCAGGGTCGCCCAGTTTCAAAGCGGAGCTCACGTAGTTATCCTCGGTGGTTTCTGATTACCTCAAGGAAACACACGGGAGGAACAGGGCCCTTCCGTGGAGGCGCTTTTGGGCACAGGGACCTCTGCGTGGGATCTACTGGGTAAGTATGGCAGTACCTCAGGTAGGCCTCAGTGACCAAGGCTCTCTGGCTCACGCCTAGCTGTGTCAAGAAGTGTGGCAAACGTACGTACCGCTCCTCAGGCTGGGCCCACAGCCTAGCTTTCGCTGCTGTGAGAGTGCTGTCCCGAGTCTCTTCCCGGAGCCAGTCGTCAGCGCGGTGTCTTTTGGCACTGCAGTTCTCTTTCAGTCAAGGAGGCCGTTCGACTGACTGGCAGAGGGAGTCCGCCCAGCGCTCCTTTCGCCAGTCTCTCGGACGACTGGGCCACTCAACCTGGGCAACCCAGAGAGGAGTACACTGCCCTAGCTATGAATGTGAAGAGCTGTCTGCAAGGGGCCTGCTTACGCTAAGGTTCCTCAGAAGCCAGAGGCCGCCGTTCCGGCACGGAGAGAGGTCATCCTGCGAAACTGGTGAATGGGCTCCTACCCTGTGTGTCCCCAGGAGCGTCGCAGGGTTAAGGCACTCCGTGGTGGAGTATGGCCTCATTGGAGACCCCTGCACACCCAACTCCCCCGACGTGAAACACTGGAACTTCACCTTGAGGCCTGAGGTCACCTTGCGTTCGGCCGGAGCTGAACCTGGGGTGCCGTGGGAGGAGTTCCTAGAAAGGGATTGCCAGCACGGTTTTCGCTTTGGGAGAACACGCAGCCTCGGCCCACAACGACAGTCCTGCCGTGCAGAGACGGCGGGCCGCTAGTGCCGTTCCAGGCAGCTTTGAAGCCAAGCGCGAGGCGCCTCCAAACGGGGAGAAAGCGTACTCTCCCCTCCGCGTCCCACGTTCAAGCTGAATGACGCAGCATGTTTCTCGGAAGGCTCTGCCGAGCAATCTAGTGAAAGGGAGAGAGTGCCTGCCTCTGCCGAGAAAGGTGTTGACGTGGGCATTGCTGGACAGGCGGAAGAGCGTTCCCCAGGCCGTGCAAAGTTGAGGCCTTGGTGATTCTGGATGGTCCCAAGGGTCCGCAATTGTCCCTGGGAAAGCTGTCCTTTTCCCTCTTTTTCCGGCTGGAGGTACACCTCTGGCATCCGACTGCCGTTCGGCGACGTCCTGGGGGAGACGCCCTGGTTTCACTTGGGACGCACACTGGTGTTTCTCAGAAGAGCCCAAATGCCTCCCTGCGGGTGGGTGGGGGGCTTGGCACACCAGCATGGAATGTAAGGCTCTTTAGAACTGCGTACCTTGAGGCCGTGGGAAGGCCGCACGAACGAGAGCTTTGGAGCGAACAGGGCAGCGCTTCGCCATCACCGTTGCACGTTCACGGAGCTTCGTCAAACGAACGCATTTACGTCCTGGGGCTCAAACACAGCCGAGGAGTGGGAAGGCATACAGTGAGTGCCCTTTGACAGTTGTTACAACGAACGTGAGTGCACTGTGTCTCGTGAAATACCTTCCACGGTTGAAGCATTCCGTTAACGCATGCCCCCCCGCTCCCTCTGGCACTCCGAGGTGTTACTGACGGGGGAAATCTGGACTTTTGCTTGAGGCCGGGGTGGGGCGGGGGGACTCACCATTCTTCTGCCGGCGAGCTCCAGAGCGCTCCTGCTGAAGCTCCCAGCAAGGAACTGAGAGCAGCAGGCCTCACACGAGTCAACTCAGACTTCTTCTGTCACGAGTCAACTCAGACTTCTTATGTGAGGCCTTCCGGCAGCAAAGAGAAGGTGCGCGCGAGGAGTGTGCTTCAGGCAGCTTAGGACCCGCCACTGTCTCGTCTACCACGGAGGGGAATCAGGTTTGCCCAGGGTCGCCCAGTTTCAAAGCGGAGCTCACGTAGTTATCCTCGGTGGTTTCTGATTACCTCAAGGAAACACACGGGAGGAACAGGGCCCTTCCGTGGAGGCGCTTTTGGGCACAGGGACCTCTGCGTGGGATCTACTGGGTAAGTATGGCAGTACCTCAGGTAGGCCTCAGTGACCAAGGCTCTCTGGCTCACGCCTAGCTGTGTCAAGAAGTGTGGCAAACGTACGTACCGCTCCTCAGGCTGGGCCCACAGCCTAGCTTTCGCTGCTGTGAGAGTGCTGTCCCGAGTCTCTTCCCGGAGCCAGTCGTCAGCGCGGTGTCTTTTGGCACTGCAGTTCTCTTTCAGTCAAGGAGGCCGTTCGACTGACTGGCAGAGGGAGTCCGCCCAGCGCTCCTTTCGCCAGTCTCTCGGACGACTGGGCCACTCAACCTGGGCAACCCAGAGAGGAGTACACTGCCCTAGCTATGAATGTGAAGAGCTGTCTGCAAGGGGCCTGCTTACGCTAAGGTTCCTCAGAAGCCAGAGGCCGCCGTTCCGGCACGGAGAGAGGTCATCCTGCGAAACTGGTGAATGGGCTCCTACCCTGTGTGTCCCCAGGAGCGTCGCAGGGTTAAGGCACTCCGTGGTGGAGTATGGCCTCATTGGAGACCCCTGCACACCCAACTCCCCCGACGTGAAACACTGGAACTTCACCTTGAGGCCTGAGGTCACCTTGCGTTCGGCCGGAGCTGAACCTGGGGTGCCGTGGGAGGAGTTCCTAGAAAGGGATTGCCAGCACGGTTTTCGCTTTGGGAGAACACGCAGCCTCGGCCCACAACGACAGTCCTGCCGTGCAGAGACGGCGGGCCGCTAGTGCCGTTCCAGGCAGCTTTGAAGCCAAGCGCGAGGCGCCTCCAAACGGGGAGAAAGCGTACTCTCCCCTCCGCGTCCCACGTTCAAGCTGAATGACGCAGCATGTTTCTCGGAAGGCTCTGCCGAGCAATCTAGTGAAAGGGAGAGAGTGCCTGCCTCTGCCGAGAAAGGTGTTGACGTGGGCATTGCTGGACAGGCGGAAGAGCGTTCCCCAGGCCGTGCAAAGTTGAGGCCTTGGTGATTCTGGATGGTCCCAAGGGTCCGCAATTGTCCCTGGGAAAGCTGTCCTTTTCCCTCTTTTTCCGGCTGGAGGTACACCTCTGGCATCCGACTGCCGTTCGGCGACGTCCTGGGGGAGACGCCCTGGTTTCACTTGGGACGCACACTGGTGTTTCTCAGAAGAGCCCAAATGCCTCCCTGCGGGTGGGTGGGGGGCTTGGCACACCAGCATGGAATGTAAGGCTCTTTAGAACTGCGTACCTTGAGGCCGTGGGAAGGCCGCACGAACGAGAGCTTTGGAGCGAACAGGGCAGCGCTTCGCCATCACCGTTGCACGTTCACGGAGCTTCGTCAAACGAACGCATTTACGTCCTGGGGCTCAAACACAGCCGAGGAGTGGGAAGGCATACAGTGAGTGCCCTTTGACAGTTGTTACAACGAACGTGAGTGCACTGTGTCTCGTGAAATACCTTCCACGGTTGAAGCATTCCGTTAACGCATGCCCCCCCGCTCCCTCTGGCACTCCGAGGTGTTACTGACGGGGGAAGTCTGGACTTTTGCTTGAGGCCGGGGTGGGGCGGGGGGACTCACCATTCTTCTGCCGGCGAGCTCCAGAGCGCTCCTGCTGAAGCTCCCAGCAAGGAACTGAGAGCAGCAGGCCTCACACGAGTCAACTCAGACTTCTTCTGTCACGAGTCAACTCAGACTTCTTATGTGAGGCCTTCCGGCAGCAAAGAGAAGGTGCGCGCGAGGAGTGTGCTTCAGGCAGCTTAGGACCCGCCACTGTCTCGTCTACCACGGAGGGGAATCAGGTTTGCCCAGGGTCGCCCAGTTTCAAAGCGGAGCTCACGTAGTTATCCTCGGTGGTTTCTGATTACCTCAAGGAAACACACGGGAGGAACAGGGCCCTTCCGTGGAGGCGCTTTTGGGCACAGGGACCTCTGCGTGGGATCTACTGGGTAAGTATGGCAGTACCTCAGGTAGGCCTCAGTGACCAAGGCTCTCTGGCTCACGCCTAGCTGTGTCAAGAAGTGTGGCAAACGTACGTACCGCTCCTCAGGCTGGGCCCACAGCCTAGCTTTCGCTGCTGTGAGAGTGCTGTCCCGAGTCTCTTCCCGGAGCCAGTCGTCAGCGCGGTGTCTTTTGGCACTGCAGTTCTCTTTCAGTCAAGGAGGCCGTTCGACTGACTGGCAGAGGGAGTCCGCCCAGCGCTCCTTTCGCCAGTCTCTCGGACGACTGGGCCACTCAACCTGGGCAACCCAGAGAGGAGTACACTGCCCTAGCTATGAATGTGAAGAGCTGTCTGCAAGGGGCCTGCTTACGCTAAGGTTCCTCAGAAGCCAGAGGCCGCCGTTCCGGCACGGAGAGAGGTCATCCTGCGAAACTGGTGAATGGGCTCCTACCCTGTGTGTCCCCAGGAGCGTCGCAGGGTTAAGGCACTCCGTGGTGGAGTATGGCCTCATTGGAGACCCCTGCACACCCAACTCCCCCGACGTGAAACACTGGAACTTCACCTTGAGGCCTGAGGTCACCTTGCGTTCGGCCGGAGCTGAACCTGGGGTGCCGTGGGAGGAGTTCCTAGAAAGGGATTGCCAGCACGGTTTTCGCTTTGGGAGAACACGCAGCCTCGGCCCACAACGACAGTCCTGCCGTGCAGAGACGGCGGGCCGCTAGTGCCGTTCCAGGCAGCTTTGAAGCCAAGCGCGAGGCGCCTCCAAACGGGGAGAAAGCGTACTCTCCCCTCCGCGTCCCACGTTCAAGCTGAATGACGCAGCATGTTTCTCGGAAGGCTCTGCCGAGCAATCTAGTGAAAGGGAGAGAGTGCCTGCCTCTGCCGAGAAAGGTGTTGACGTGGGCATTGCTGGACAGGCGGAAGAGCGTTCCCCAGGCCGTGCAAAGTTGAGGCCTTGGTGATTCTGGATGGTCCCAAGGGTCCGCAATTGTCCCTGGGAAAGCTGTCCTTTTCCCTCTTTTTCCGGCTGGAGGTACACCTCTGGCATCCGACTGCCGTTCGGCGACGTCCTGGGGGAGACGCCCTGGTTTCACTTGGGACGCACACTGGTGTTTCTCAGAAGAGCCCAAATGCCTCCCTGCGGGTGGGTGGGGGGCTTGGCACACCAGCATGGAATGTAAGGCTCTTTAGAACTGCGTACCTTGAGGCCGTGGGAAGGCCGCACGAACGAGAGCTTTGGAGCGAACAGGGCAGCGCTTCGCCATCACCGTTGCACGTTCACGGAGCTTCGTCAAACGAACGCATTTACGTCCTGGGGCTCAAACACAGCCGAGGAGTGGGAAGGCATACAGTGAGTGCCCTTTGACAGTTGTTACAACGAACGTGAGTGCACAGTGTCTCGTGAAATACCTTCCACGGTTGAAGCATTCCGTTAACGCATGCCCCCCCGCTCCCTCTGGCACTCCGAGGTGTTACTGACGGGGGAAGTCTGGACTTTTGCTTGAGGCCGGGGTGGGGCGGGGGGACTCACCATTCTTCTGCCGGCGAGCTCCAGAGCGCTCCTGCTGAAGCTCCCAGCAAGGAACTGAGAGCAGCAGGCCTCACACGAGTCAACTCAGACTTCTTCTGTCACGAGTCAACTCAGACTTCTTATGTGAGGCCTTCCGGCAGCAAAGAGAAGGTGCGCGCGAGGAGTGTGCTTCAGGCAGCTTAGGACCCGCCACTGTCTCGTCTACCACGGAGGGGAATCAGGTTTGCCCAGGGTCGCCCAGTTTCAAAGCGGAGCTCACGTAGTTATCCTCGGTGGTTTCTGATTACCTCAAGGAAACACACGGGAGGAACAGGGCCCTTCCGTGGAGGCGCTTTTGGGCACAGGGACCTCTGCGTGGGATCTACTGGGTAAGTATGGCAGTACCTCAGGTAGGCCTCAGTGACCAAGGCTCTCTGGCTCACGCCTAGCTGTGTCAAGAAGTGTGGCAAACGTACGTACCGCTCCTCAGGCTGGGCCCACAGCCTAGCTTTCGCTGCTGTGAGAGTGCTGTCCCGAGTCTCTTCCCGGAGCCAGTCGTCAGCGCGGTGTCTTTTGGCACTGCAGTTCTCTTTCAGTCAAGGAGGCCGTTCGACTGACTGGCAGAGGGAGTCCGCCCAGCGCTCCTTTCGCCAGTCTCTCGGACGACTGGGCCACTCAACCTGGGCAACCCAGAGAGGAGTACACTGCCCTAGCTATGAATGTGAAGAGCTGTCTGCAAGGGGCCTGCTTACGCTAAGGTTCCTCAGAAGCCAGAGGCCGCCGTTCCGGCACGGAGAGAGGTCATCCTGCGAAACTGGTGAATGGGCTCCTACCCTGTGTGTCCCCAGGAGCGTCGCAGGGTTAAGGCACTCCGTGGTGGAGTATGGCCTCATTGGAGACCCCTGCACACCCAACTCCCCCGACGTGAAACACTGGAACTTCACCTTGAGGCCTGAGGTCACCTTGCGTTCGGCCGGAGCTGAACCTGGGGTGCCGTGGGAGGAGTTCCTAGAAAGGGATTGCCAGCACGGTTTTCGCTTTGGGAGAACACGCAGCCTCGGCCCACAACGACAGTCCTGCCGTGCAGAGACGGCGGGCCGCTAGTGCCGTTCCAGGCAGCTTTGAAGCCAAGCGCGAGGCGCCTCCAAACGGGGAGAAAGCGTACTCTCCCCTCCGCGTCCCACGTTCAAGCTGAATGACGCAGCATGTTTCTCGGAAGGCTCTGCCGAGCAATCTAGTGAAAGGGAGAGAGTGCCTGCCTCTGCCGAGAAAGGTGTTGACGTGGGCATTGCTGGACAGGCGGAAGAGCGTTCCCCAGGCCGTGCAAAGTTGAGGCCTTGGTGATTCTGGATGGTCCCAAGGGTCCGCAATTGTCCCTGGGAAAGCTGTCCTTTTCCCTCTTTTTCCGGCTGGAAGTACACCTCTGGCATCCGACTGCCGTTCGGCGACGTCCTGGGGGAGACGCCCTGGTTTCACTTGGGACGCACACTGGTGTTTCTCAGAAGAGCCCAAATGCCTCCCTGCGGGTGGGTGGGGGGCTTGGCACACCAGCATGGAATGTAAGGCTCTTTAGAACTGCGTACCTTGAGGCCGTGGGAAGGCCGCACGAACGAGAGCTTTGGAGCGAACAGGGCAGCGCTTCGCCATCACCGTTGCACGTTCACGGAGCTTCGTCAAACGAACGCATTTACGTCCTGGGGCTCAAACACAGCCGAGGAGTGGGAAGGCATACAGTGAGTGCCCTTTGACAGTTGTTACAACGAACGTGAGTGCACAGTGTCTCGTGAAATACCTTCCACGGTTGAAGCATTCCGTTAACGCATGCCCCCCCGCTCCCTCTGGCACTCCGAGGTGTTACTGACGGGGGAAATCTGGACTTTTGCTTGAGGCCGGGGTGGGGCGGGGGGACTCACCATTCTTCTGCCGGCGAGCTCCAGAGCGCTCCTGCTGAAGCTCCCAGCAAGGAACTGAGAGCAGCAGGCCTCACACGAGTCAACTCAGACTTCTTCTGTCACGAGTCAACTCAGACTTCTTATGTGAGGCCTTCCGGCAGCAAAGAGAAGGTGCGCGCGAGGAGTGTGCTTCAGGCAGCTTAGGACCCGCCACTGTCTCGTCTACCACGGAGGGGGATCAGGTTTGCCCAGGGTCGCCCAGTTTCAAAGCGGAGCTCACGTAGTTATCCTCGGTGGTTTCTGATTACCTCAAGGAAACACACGGGAGGAACAGGGCCCTTCCGTGGAGGCGCTTTTGGGCACAGGGACCTCTGCGTGGGATCTACTGGGTAAGTATGGCAGTACCTCAGGTAGGCCTCAGTGACCAAGGCTCTCTGGCTCACGCCTAGCTGTGTCAAGAAGTGTGGCAAACGTACGTACCGCTCCTCAGGCTGGGCCCACAGCCTAGCTTTCGCTGCTGTGAGAGTGCTGTCCCGAGTCTCTTCCCGGAGCCAGTCGTCAGCGCGGTGTCTTTTGGCACTGCAGTTCTCTTTCAGTCAAGGAGGCCGTTCGACTGACTGGCAGAGGGAGTCCGCCCAGCGCTCCTTTCGCCAGTCTCTCGGACGACTGGGCCACTCAACCTGGGCAACCCAGAGAGGAGTACACTGCCCTAGCTATGAATGTGAAGAGCTGTCTGCAAGGGGCCTGCTTACGCTAAGGTTCCTCAGAAGCCAGAGGCCGCCGTTCCGGCACGGAGAGAGGTCATCCTGCGAAACTGGTGAATGGGCTCCTACCCTGTGTGTCCCCAGGAGCGTCGCAGGGTTAAGGCACTCCGTGGTGGAGTATGGCCTCATTGGAGACCCCTGCACACCCAACTCCCCCGACGTGAAACACTGGAACTTCACCTTGAGGCCTGAGGTCACCTTGCGTTCGGCCGGAGCTGAACCTGGGGTGCCGTGGGAGGAGTTCCTAGAAAGGGATTGCCAGCACGGTTTTCGCTTTGGGAGAACACGCAGCCTCGGCCCACAACGACAGTCCTGCCGTGCAGAGACGGCGGGCCGCTAGTGCCGTTCCAGGCAGCTTTGAAGCCAAGCGCGAGGCGCCTCCAAACGGGGAGAAAGCGTACTCTCCCCTCCGCGTCCCACGTTCAAGCTGAATGACGCAGCATGTTTCTCGGAAGGCTCTGCCGAGCAATCTAGTGAAAGGGAGAGAGTGCCTGCCTCTGCCGAGAAAGGTGTTGACGTGGGCATTGCTGGACAGGCGGAAGAGCGTTCCCCAGGCCGTGCAAAGTTGAGGCCTTGGTGATTCTGGATGGTCCCAAGGGTCCGCAATTGTCCCTGGGAAAGCTGTCCTTTTCCCTCTTTTTCCGGCTGGAGGTACACCTCTGGCATCCGACTGCCGTTCGGCGACGTCCTGGGGGAGACGCCCTGGTTTCACTCGGGACGCACACTGGTGTTTCTCAGAAGAGCCCAAATGCCTCCCTGCGGGTGGGTGGGGGGCTTGGCACACCAGCATGGAATGTAAGGCTCTTTAGAACTGCGTACCTTGAGGCCGTGGGAAGGCCGCACGAACGAGAGCTTTGGAGCGAACAGGGCAGCGCTTCGCCATCACCGTTGCACGTTCACGGAGCTTCGTCAAACGAACGCATTTACGTCCTGGGGCTCAAACACAGCCGAGGAGTGGGAAGGCATACAGTGAGTGCCCTTTGACAGTTGTTACAACGAACGTGAGTGCACTGTGTCTCGTGAAATACCTTCCACGGTTGAAGCATTCCGTTAACGCATGCCCCCCCGCTCCCTCTGGCACTCCGAGGTGTTACTGACGGGGGAAGTCTGGACTTTTGCTTGAGGCCGGGGTGGGGCGGGGGGACTCACCATTCTTCTGCCGGCGAGCTCCAGAGCGCTCCTGCTGAAGCTCCCAGCAAGGAACTGAGAGCAGCAGGCCTCACACGAGTCAACTCAGACTTCTTCTGTCACGAGTCAACTCAGACTTCTTATGTGAGGCCTTCCGGCAGCAAAGAGAAGGTGCGCGCGAGGAGTGTGCTTCAGGCAGCTTAGGACCCGCCACTGTCTCGTCTACCACGGAGGGGAATCAGGTTTGCCCAGGGTCGCCCAGTTTCAAAGCGGAGCTCACGTAGTTATCCTCGGTGGTTTCTGATTACCTCAAGGAAACACACGGGAGGAACAGGGCCCTTCCGTGGAGGCGCTTTTGGGCACAGGGACCTCTGCGTGGGATCTACTGGGTAAGTATGGCAGTACCTCAGGTAGGCCTCAGTGACCAAGGCTCTCTGGCTCACGCCTAGCTGTGTCAAGAAGTGTGGCAAACGTACGTACCGCTCCTCAGGCTGGGCCCACAGCCTAGCTTTCGCTGCTGTGAGAGTGCTGTCCCGAGTCTCTTCCCGGAGCCAGTCGTCAGCGCGGTGTCTTTTGGCACTGCAGTTCTCTTTCAGTCAAGGAGGCCGTTCGACTGACTGGCAGAGGGAGTCCGCCCAGCGCTCCTTTCGCCAGTCTCTCGGACGACTGGGCCACTCAACCTGGGCAACCCAGAGAGGAGTACACTGCCCTAGCTATGAATGTGAAGAGCTGTCTGCAAGGGGCCTGCTTACGCTAAGGTTCCTCAGAAGCCAGAGGCCGCCGTTCCGGCACGGAGAGAGGTCATCCTGCGAAACTGGTGAATGGGCTCCTACCCTGTGTGTCCCCAGGAGCGTCGCAGGGTTAAGGCACTCCGTGGTGGAGTATGGCCTCATTGGAGACCCCTGCACACCCAACTCCCCCGACGTGAAACACTGGAACTTCACCTTGAGGCCTGAGGTCACCTTGCGTTCGGCCGGAGCTGAACCTGGGGTGCCGTGGGAGGAGTTCCTAGAAAGGGATTGCCAGCACGGTTTTCGCTTTGGGAGAACACGCAGCCTCGGCCCACAACGACAGTCCTGCCGTGCAGAGACGGCGGGCCGCTAGTGCCGTTCCAGGCAGCTTTGAAGCCAAGCGCGAGGCGCCTCCAAACGGGGAGAAAGCGTACTCTCCCCTCCGCGTCCCACGTTCAAGCTGAATGACGCAGCATGTTTCTCGGAAGGCTCTGCCGAGCAATCTAGTGAAAGGGAGAGAGTGCCTGCCTCTGCCGAGAAAGGTGTTGACGTGGGCATTGCTGGACAGGCGGAAGAGCGTTCCCCAGGCCGTGCAAAGTTGAGGCCTTGGTGATTCTGGATGGTCCCAAGGGTCCGCAATTGTCCCTGGGAAAGCTGTCCTTTTCCCTCTTTTTCCGGCTGGAGGTACACCTCTGGCATCCGACTGCCGTTCGGCGACGTCCTGGGGGAGACGCCCTGGTTTCACTCGGGACGCACACTGGTGTTTCTCAGAAGAGCCCAAATGCCTCCCTGCGGGTGGGTGGGGGGCTTGGCACACCAGCATGGAATGTAAGGCTCTTTAGAACTGCGTACCTTGAGGCCGTGGGAAGGCCGCACGAACGAGAGCTTTGGAGCGAACAGGGCAGCGCTTCGCCATCACCGTTGCACGTTCACGGAGCTTCGTCAAACGAACGCATTTACGTCCTGGGGCTCAAACACAGCCGAGGAGTGGGAAGGCATACAGTGAGTGCCCTTTGACAGTTGTTACAACGAACGTGAGTGCACTGTGTCTCGTGAAATACCTTCCACGGTTGAAGCATTCCGTTAACGCATGCCCCCCCGCTCCCTCTGGCACTCCGAGGTGTTACTGACGGGGGAAGTCTGGACTTTTGCTTGAGGCCGGGGTGGGGCGGGGGGACTCACCATTCTTCTGCCGGCGAGCTCCAGAGCGCTCCTGCTGAAGCTCCCAGCAAGGAACTGAGAGCAGCAGGCCTCACACGAGTCAACTCAGACTTCTTCTGTCACGAGTCAACTCAGACTTCTTATGTGAGGCCTTCCGGCAGCAAAGAGAAGGTGCGCGCGAGGAGTGTGCTTCAGGCAGCTTAGGACCCGCCACTGTCTCGTCTACCACGGAGGGGAATCAGGTTTGCCCAGGGTCGCCCAGTTTCAAAGCGGAGCTCACGTAGTTATCCTCGGTGGTTTCTGATTACCTCAAGGAAACACACGGGAGGAACAGGGCCCTTCCGTGGAGGCGCTTTTGGGCACAGGGACCTCTGCGTGGGATCTACTGGGTAAGTATGGCAGTACCTCAGGTAGGCCTCAGTGACCAAGGCTCTCTGGCTCACGCCTAGCTGTGTCAAGAAGTGTGGCAAACGTACGTACCGCTCCTCAGGCTGGGCCCACAGCCTAGCTTTCGCTGCTGTGAGAGTGCTGTCCCGAGTCTCTTCCCGGAGCCAGTCGTCAGCGCGGTGTCTTTTGGCACTGCAGTTCTCTTTCAGTCAAGGAGGCCGTTCGACTGACTGGCAGAGGGAGTCCGCCCAGCGCTCCTTTCGCCAGTCTCTCGGACGACTGGGCCACTCAACCTGGGCAACCCAGAGAGGAGTACACTGCCCTAGCTATGAATGTGAAGAGCTGTCTGCAAGGGGCCTGCTTACGCTAAGGTTCCTCAGAAGCCAGAGGCCGCCGTTCCGGCACGGAGAGAGGTCATCCTGCGAAACTGGTGAATGGGCTCCTACCCTGTGTGTCCCCAGGAGCGTCGCAGGGTTAAGGCACTCCGTGGTGGAGTATGGCCTCATTGGAGACCCCTGCACACCCAACTCCCCCGACGTGAAACACTGGAACTTCACCTTGAGGCCTGAGGTCACCTTGCGTTCGGCCGGAGCTGAACCTGGGGTGCCGTGGGAGGAGTTCCTAGAAAGGGATTGCCAGCACGGTTTTCGCTTTGGGAGAACACGCAGCCTCGGCCCACAACGACAGTCCTGCCGTGCAGAGACGGCGGGCCGCTAGTGCCGTTCCAGGCAGCTTTGAAGCCAAGCGCGAGGCGCCTCCAAACGGGGAGAAAGCGTACTCTCCCCTCCGCGTCCCACGTTCAAGCTGAATGACGCAGCATGTTTCTCGGAAGGCTCTGCCGAGCAATCTAGTGAAAGGGAGAGAGTGCCTGCCTCTGCCGAGAAAGGTGTTGACGTGGGCATTGCTGGACAGGCGGAAGAGCGTTCCCCAGGCCGTGCAAAGTTGAGGCCTTGGTGATTCTGGATGGTCCCAAGGGTCCGCAATTGTCCCTGGGAAAGCTGTCCTTTTCCCTCTTTTTCCGGCTGGAGGTACACCTCTGGCATCCGACTGCCGTTCGGCGACGTCCTGGGGGAGACGCCCTGGTTTCACTTGGGACGCACACTGGTGTTTCTCAGAAGAGCCCAAATGCCTCCCTGCGGGTGGGTGGGGGGCTTGGCACACCAGCATGGAATGTAAGGCTCTTTAGAACTGCGTACCTTGAGGCCGTGGGAAGGCCGCACGAACGAGAGCTTTGGAGCGAACAGGGCAGCGCTTCGCCATCACCGTTGCACGTTCACGGAGCTTCGTCAAACGAACGCATTTACGTCCTGGGGCTCAAACACAGCCGAGGAGTGGGAAGGCATACAGTGAGTGCCCTTTGACAGTTGTTACAACGAACGTGAGTGCACAGTGTCTCGTGAAATACCTTCCACGGTTGAAGCATTCCGTTAACGCATGCCCCCCCGCTCCCTCTGGCACTCCGAGGTGTTACTGACGGGGGAAGTCTGGACTTTTGCTTGAGGCCGGGGTGGGGCGGGGGGACTCACCATTCTTCTGCCGGCGAGCTCCAGAGCGCTCCTGCTGAAGCTCCCAGCAAGGAACTGAGAGCAGCAGGCCTCACACGAGTCAACTCAGACTTCTTCTGTCACGAGTCAACTCAGACTTCTTATGTGAGGCCTTCCGGCAGCAAAGAGAAGGTGCGCGCGAGGAGTGTGCTTCAGGCAGCTTAGGACCCGCCACTGTCTCGTCTACCACGGAGGGGAATCAGGTTTGCCCAGGGTCGCCCAGTTTCAAAGCGGAGCTCACGTAGTTATCCTCGGTGGTTTCTGATTACCTCAAGGAAACACACGGGAGGAACAGGGCCCTTCCGTGGAGGCGCTTTTGGGCACAGGGACCTCTGCGTGGGATCTACTGGGTAAGTATGGCAGTACCTCAGGTAGGCCTCAGTGACCAAGGCTCTCTGGCTCACGCCTAGCTGTGTCAAGAAGTGTGGCAAACGTACGTACCGCTCCTCAGGCTGGGCCCACAGCCTAGCTTTCGCTGCTGTGAGAGTGCTGTCCCGAGTCTCTTCCCGGAGCCAGTCGTCAGCGCGGTGTCTTTTGGCACTGCAGTTCTCTTTCAGTCAAGGAGGCCGTTCGACTGACTGGCAGAGGGAGTCCGCCCAGCGCTCCTTTCGCCAGTCTCTCGGACGACTGGGCCACTCAACCTGGGCAACCCAGAGAGGAGTACACTGCCCTAGCTATGAATGTGAAGAGCTGTCTGCAAGGGGCCTGCTTACGCTAAGGTTCCTCAGAAGCCAGAGGCCGCCGTTCCGGCACGGAGAGAGGTCATCCTGCGAAACTGGTGAATGGGCTCCTACCCTGTGTGTCCCCAGGAGCGTCGCAGGGTTAAGGCACTCCGTGGTGGAGTATGGCCTCATTGGAGACCCCTGCACACCCAACTCCCCCGACGTGAAACACTGGAACTTCACCTTGAGGCCTGAGGTCACCTTGCGTTCGGCCGGAGCTGAACCTGGGGTGCCGTGGGAGGAGTTCCTAGAAAGGGATTGCCAGCACGGTTTTCGCTTTGGGAGAACACGCAGCCTCGGCCCACAACGACAGTCCTGCCGTGCAGAGACGGCGGGCCGCTAGTGCCGTTCCAGGCAGCTTTGAAGCCAAGCGCGAGGCGCCTCCAAACGGGGAGAAAGCGTACTCTCCCCTCCGCGTCCCACGTTCAAGCTGAATGACGCAGCATGTTTCTCGGAAGGCTCTGCCGAGCAATCTAGTGAAAGGGAGAGAGTGCCTGCCTCTGCCGAGAAAGGTGTTGACGTGGGCATTGCTGGACAGGCGGAAGAGCGTTCCCCAGGCCGTGCAAAGTTGAGGCCTTGGTGATTCTGGATGGTCCCAAGGGTCCGCAATTGTCCCTGGGAAAGCTGTCCTTTTCCCTCTTTTTCCGGCTGGAGGTACACCTCTGGCATCCGACTGCCGTTCGGCGACGTCCTGGGGGAGACGCCCTGGTTTCACTCGGGACGCACACTGGTGTTTCTCAGAAGAGCCCAAATGCCTCCCTGCGGGTGGGTGGGGGGCTTGGCACACCAGCATGGAATGTAAGGCTCTTTAGAACTGCGTACCTTGAGGCCGTGGGAAGGCCGCACGAACGAGAGCTTTGGAGCGAACAGGGCAGCGCTTCGCCATCACCGTTGCACGTTCACGGAGCTTCGTCAAACGAACGCATTTACGTCCTGGGGCTCAAACACAGCCGAGGAGTGGGAAGGCATACAGTGAGTGCCCTTTGACAGTTGTTACAACGAACGTGAGTGCACTGTGTCTCGTGAAATACCTTCCACGGTTGAAGCATTCCGTTAACGCATGCCCCCCCGCTCCCTCTGGCACTCCGAGGTGTTACTGACGGGGGAAGTCTGGACTTTTGCTTGAGGCCGGGGTGGGGCGGGGGGACTCACCATTCTTCTGCCGGCGAGCTCCAGAGCGCTCCTGCTGAAGCTCCCAGCAAGGAACTGAGAGCAGCAGGCCTCACACGAGTCAACTCAGACTTCTTCTGTCACGAGTCAACTCAGACTTCTTATGTGAGGCCTTCCGGCAGCAAAGAGAAGGTGCGCGCGAGGAGTGTGCTTCAGGCAGCTTAGGACCCGCCACTGTCTCGTCTACCACGGAGGGGAATCAGGTTTGCCCAGGGTCGCCCAGTTTCAAAGCGGAGCTCACGTAGTTATCCTCGGTGGTTTCTGATTACCTCAAGGAAACACACGGGAGGAACAGGGCCCTTCCGTGGAGGCGCTTTTGGGCACAGGGACCTCTGCGTGGGATCTACTGGGTAAGTATGGCAGTACCTCAGGTAGGCCTCAGTGACCAAGGCTCTCTGGCTCACGCCTAGCTGTGTCAAGAAGTGTGGCAAACGTACGTACCGCTCCTCAGGCTGGGCCCACAGCCTAGCTTTCGCTGCTGTGAGAGTGCTGTCCCGAGTCTCTTCCCGGAGCCAGTCGTCAGCGCGGTGTCTTTTGGCACTGCAGTTCTCTTTCAGTCAAGGAGGCCGTTCGACTGACTGGCAGAGGGAGTCCGCCCAGCGCTCCTTTCGCCAGTCTCTCGGACGACTGGGCCACTCAACCTGGGCAACCCAGAGAGGAGTACACTGCCCTAGCTATGAATGTGAAGAGCTGTCTGCAAGGGGCCTGCTTACGCTAAGGTTCCTCAGAAGCCAGAGGCCGCCGTTCCGGCACGGAGAGAGGTCATCCTGCGAAACTGGTGAATGGGCTCCTACCCTGTGTGTCCCCAGGAGCGTCGCAGGGTTAAGGCACTCCGTGGTGGAGTATGGCCTCATTGGAGACCCCTGCACACCCAACTCCCCCGACGTGAAACACTGGAACTTCACCTTGAGGCCTGAGGTCACCTTGCGTTCGGCCGGAGCTGAACCTGGGGTGCCGTGGGAGGAGTTCCTAGAAAGGGATTGCCAGCACGGTTTTCGCTTTGGGAGAACACGCAGCCTCGGCCCACAACGACAGTCCTGCCGTGCAGAGACGGCGGGCCGCTAGTGCCGTTCCAGGCAGCTTTGAAGCCAAGCGCGAGGCGCCTCCAAACGGGGAGAAAGCGTACTCTCCCCTCCGCGTCCCACGTTCAAGCTGAATGACGCAGCATGTTTCTCGGAAGGCTCTGCCGAGCAATCTAGTGAAAGGGAGAGAGTGCCTGCCTCTGCCGAGAAAGGTGTTGACGTGGGCATTGCTGGACAGGCGGAAGAGCGTTCCCCAGGCCGTGCAAAGTTGAGGCCTTGGTGATTCTGGATGGTCCCAAGGGTCCGCAATTGTCCCTGGGAAAGCTGTCCTTTTCCCTCTTTTTCCGGCTGGAGGTACACCTCTGGCATCCGACTGCCGTTCGGCGACGTCCTGGGGGAGACGCCCTGGTTTCACTTGGGACGCACACTGGTGTTTCTCAGAAGAGCCCAAATGCCTCCCTGCGGGTGGGAGGGGGGCTTGGCACACCAGCATGGAATGTAAGGCTCTTTAGAACTGCGTACCTTGAGGCCGTGGGAAGGCCGCACGAACGAGAGCTTTGGAGCGAACAGGGCAGCGCTTCGCCATCACCGTTGCACGTTCACGGAGCTTCGTCAAACGAACGCATTTACGTCCTGGGGCTCAAACACAGCCGAGGAGTGGGAAGGCATACAGTGAGTGCCCTTTGACAGTTGTTACAACGAACGTGAGTGCACAGTGTCTCGTGAAATACCTTCCACGGTTGAAGCATTCCGTTAACGCATGCCCCCCCGCTCCCTCTGGCACTCCGAGGTGTTACTGACGGGGGAAGTCTGGACTTTTGCTTGAGGCCGGGGTGGGGCGGGGGGACTCACCATTCTTCTGCCGGCGAGCTCCAGAGCGCTCCTGCTGAAGCTCCCAGCAAGGAACTGAGAGCAGCAGGCCTCACACGAGTCAACTCAGACTTCTTCTGTCACGAGTCAACTCAGACTTCTTATGTGAGGCCTTCCGGCAGCAAAGAGAAGGTGCGCGCGAGGAGTGTGCTTCAGGCAGCTTAGGACCCGCCACTGTCTCGTCTACCACGGAGGGGAATCAGGTTTGCCCAGGGTCGCCCAGTTTCAAAGCGGAGCTCACGTAGTTATCCTCGGTGGTTTCTGATTACCTCAAGGAAACACACGGGAGGAACAGGGCCCTTCCGTGGAGGCGCTTTTGGGCACAGGGACCTCTGCGTGGGATCTACTGGGTAAGTATGGCAGTACCTCAGGTAGGCCTCAGTGACCAAGGCTCTCTGGCTCACGCCTAGCTGTGTCAAGAAGTGTGGCAAACGTACGTACCGCTCCTCAGGCTGGGCCCACAGCCTAGCTTTCGCTGCTGTGAGAGTGCTGTCCCGAGTCTCTTCCCGGAGCCAGTCGTCAGCGCGGTGTCTTTTGGCACTGCAGTTCTCTTTCAGTCAAGGAGGCCGTTCGACTGACTGGCAGAGGGAGTCCGCCCAGCGCTCCTTTCGCCAGTCTCTCGGACGACTGGGCCACTCAACCTGGGCAACCCAGAGAGGAGTACACTGCCCTAGCTATGAATGTGAAGAGCTGTCTGCAAGGGGCCTGCTTACGCTAAGGTTCCTCAGAAGCCAGAGGCCGCCGTTCCGGCACGGAGAGAGGTCATCCTGCGAAACTGGTGAATGGGCTCCTACCCTGTGTGTCCCCAGGAGCGTCGCAGGGTTAAGGCACTCCGTGGTGGAGTATGGCCTCATTGGAGACCCCTGCACACCCAACTCCCCCGACGTGAAACACTGGAACTTCACCTTGAGGCCTGAGGTCACCTTGCGTTCGGCCGGAGCTGAACCTGGGGTGCCGTGGGAGGAGTTCCTAGAAAGGGATTGCCAGCACGGTTTTCGCTTTGGGAGAACACGCAGCCTCGGCCCACAACGACAGTCCTGCCGTGCAGAGACGGCGGGCCGCTAGTGCCGTTCCAGGCAGCTTTGAAGCCAAGCGCGAGGCGCCTCCAAACGGGGAGAAAGCGTACTCTCCCCTCCGCGTCCCACGTTCAAGCTGAATGACGCAGCATGTTTCTCGGAAGGCTCTGCCGAGCAATCTAGTGAAAGGGAGAGAGTGCCTGCCTCTGCCGAGAAAGGTGTTGACGTGGGCATTGCTGGACAGGCGGAAGAGCGTTCCCCAGGCCGTGCAAAGTTGAGGCCTTGGTGATTCTGGATGGTCCCAAGGGTCCGCAATTGTCCCTGGGAAAGCTGTCCTTTTCCCTCTTTTTCCGGCTGGAGGTACACCTCTGGCATCCGACTGCCGTTCGGCGACGTCCTGGGGGAGACGCCCTGGTTTCACTTGGGACGCACACTGGTGTTTCTCAGAAGAGCCCAAATGCCTCCCTGCGGGTGGGAGGGGGGCTTGGCACACCAGCATGGAATGTAAGGCTCTTTAGAACTGCGTACCTTGAGGCCGTGGGAAGGCCGCACGAACGAGAGCTTTGGAGCGAACAGGGCAGCGCTTCGCCATCACCGTTGCACGTTCACGGAGCTTCGTCAAACGAACGCATTTACGTCCTGGGGCTCAAACACAGCCGAGGAGTGGGAAGGCATACAGTGAGTGCCCTTTGACAGTTGTTACAACGAACGTGAGTGCACAGTGTCTCGTGAAATACCTTCCACGGTTGAAGCATTCCGTTAACGCATGCCCCCCCGCTCCCTCTGGCACTCCGAGGTGTTACTGACGGGGGAAGTCTGGACTTTTGCTTGAGGCCGGGGTGGGGCGGGGGGACTCACCATTCTTCTGCCGGCGAGCTCCAGAGCGCTCCTGCTGAAGCTCCCAGCAAGGAACTGAGAGCAGCAGGCCTCACACGAGTCAACTCAGACTTCTTCTGTCACGAGTCAACTCAGACTTCTTATGTGAGGCCTTCCGGCAGCAAAGAGAAGGTGCGCGCGAGGCGCGCGAGGAGTGTGCTTCAGGCAGCTTAGGACCCGCCACTGTCTCGTCTACCACGGAGGGGAATCAGGTTTGCCCAGGGTCGCCCAGTTTCAAAGCGGAGCTCACGTAGTTATCCTCGGTGGTTTCTGATTACCTCAAGGAAACACACGGGAGGAACAGGGCCCTTCCGTGGAGGCGCTTTTGGGCACAGGGACCTCTGCGTGGGATCTACTGGGTAAGTATGGCAGTACCTCAGGTAGGCCTCAGTGACCAAGGCTCTCTGGCTCACGCCTAGCTGTGTCAAGAAGTGTGGCAAACGTACGTACCGCTCCTCAGGCTGGGCCCACAGCCTAGCTTTCCGCTGCTGTGAGAGTGCTGTCCCGAGTCTCTTCCCGGAGCCAGTCGTCAGCGCGGTGTCCTTTTGGCACTGCAGTTCTCTTTCAGTCAAGGAGGCCGTTCGACTGACTGGCAGAGGGAGTCCGCCCAGCGCTGCTTTCGCCAGTCTCTCGGACGACTGGGCCACTCAACCTGGGCAACCCAGAGAGGAGTACACTGCCCTAGCTTATGAATGTGAAGAGCTGTCTGCAAGGGGCCTGCTTACGCTAAGGTTCCTCAGAAGCCAGAGGCCGCCGTTCCGGCACGGAGAGAGGTCATCCTGCGAAACTGGTGAATGGGCTCCTACCCTGTGTGTCCCCAGGAGCGTCGCAGGGTTAAGGCACTCCGTGGTGGAGTATGGCCTCATTGGAGACCCCTGCACACCCAACTCCCCCGACGTGAAACACTGGAACTTCACCTTGAGGCCTGAGGTCACCTTGCGTTCGGCCGGAGCTGAACCTGGGGTGCCGTGGGAGGAGTTCCTAGAAAGGGATTGCCAGCACGGTTTTCGCTTTGGGAGAACACGCAGCCTCGGCCCACAACGACAGTCCTGCCGTGCAGAGACGGCGGGCCGCTAGTGCCGTTCCAGGCAGCTTTGAAGCCAAGCGCGAGGCGCCTCCAAACGGGGAGAAAGCGTACTCTCCCCTCCGCGTCCCACGTTCAAGCTGAATGACGCAGCATGTTTCTCGGAAGGCTCTGCCGAGCAATCTAGTGAAAGGGAGAGAGTGCCTGCCTCTGCCGAGAAAGGTGTTGACGTGGGCATTGCTGGACAGGCGGAAGAGCGTTCCCCAGGCCGTGCAAAGTTGAGGCCTTGGTGATTCTGGATGGTCCCAAGGGTCCGCAATTGTCCCTGGGAAAGCTGTCCTTTTCCCTCTTTTTCCGGCTGGAGGTACTCCTCTGGCATCCGACTGCCGTTCGGCGACGTCCTGGGGGAGACGCCCTGGTTTCACTCGGGACGCACACTGGTGTTTCTCAGAAGAGCCCAAATGCCTCCCTGCGGGTGGGTGGGGGGCTTGGCACACCAGCATGGAATGTAAGGCTCTTTAGAACTGCGTACCTTGAGGCCGTGGGAAGGCCGCACGAACGAGAGCTTTGGAGCGAACAGGGCAGCGCTTCGCCATCACCGTTGCACGTTCACGGAGCTTCGTCAAACGAACGCATTTACGTCCTGGGGCTCAAACACAGCCGAGGAGTGGGAAAGGCATACAGTGAGTGCCCTTTGACAGTTGTTACAACGAACGTGAGTGCACAGTGTCTCGTGAAATACCTTCCACGGTTGAAGCATTCCGTTAACGCATGCCCCCCCGCTCCCTCTGGCACTCCGAGGTGTTACTGACGGGGGAAATCTGGACTTTTGCTTGAGGCCGGGGTGGGGCGGGGGGACTCACCATTCTTCTGCCGGCGAGCTCCAGAGCGCTCCTGCTGAAGCTCCCAGCAAGGAACTGAGAGCAGCAGGCCTCACACGAGTCAACTCAGACTTCTTCTGTCACGAGTCAACTCAGACTTCTTATGTGAGGCCTTCCGGCAGCAAAGAGAAGGTGCGCGCGAGGAGTGTGCTTCAGGCAGCTTAGGACCCGCCACTGTCTCGTCTACCACGGAGGGGAATCAGGTTTGCCCAGGGTCGCCCAGTTTCAAAGCGGAGCTCACGTAGTTATCCTCGGTGGTTTCTGATTACCTCAAGGAAACACACGGGAGGAACAGGGCCCTTCCGTGGAGGCGCTTTTGGGCACAGGGACCTCTGCGTGGGATCTACTGGGTAAGTATGGCAGTACCTCAGGTAGGCCTCAGTGACCAAGGCTCTCTGGCTCACGCCTAGCTGTGTCAAGAGTGTGGCAAACGTACGTACCGCTCCTCAGGCTGGGCCCACAGCCTAGCTTTCGCTGCTGTGAGAGTGCTGTCCCCGAGTCTCTTCCCGGAGCCAGTCGTCAGCGCGGTGTCTTTTGGCACTGCAGTTCTCTTTCAGTCAAGGAGGCCGTTCGACTGACTGGCAGAGGGAGTCCGCCCAGCGCTGCTTTCGCCAGTCTCTCGGACGACTGGGCCACTCAACCTGGGCAACCCAGAGAGGAGTACACTGCCCTAGCTATGAATGTGAAGAGCTGTCTGCAAGGGGCCTGCTTACGCTAAGGTTCCTCAGAAGCCAGAGGCCGCCGTTCCGGCACGGAGAGAGGTCATCCTGCGAAACTGGTGAATGGGCTCCTACCCTGTGTGTCCCCAGGAGCGTCGCAGGGTTAAGGCACTCCGTGGTGGAGTATGGCCTCATTGGAGACCCCTGCACACCCAACTCCCCCGACGTGAAACACTGGAACTTCACCTTGAGGCCTGAGGTCACCTTGCGTTCGGCCGGAGCTGAACCTGGGGTGCCGTGGAGGAGTTCCTAGAAAGGGATTGCCAGCACGGTTTTCGCTTTGGGAGAACACGCAGCCTCGGCCCACAACGACAGTCCTGCCGTGCAGAGACGGCGGGCCGCTAGTGCCGTTCCAGGCAGCTTTGAAGCCAAGCGCGAGGCGCCTCCAAACGGGGGAGAAAGCGTACTCTCCCCTCCGCGTCCCACGTTCAAGCTGAATGACGCAGCATGTTTCTCGGAAGGCTCTGCCGAGCAATCTAGTGAAAGGGAGAGAGTGCCTGCCTCTGCCGAGAAAGGTGTTGACGTGGGCATTGCTGGACAGGCGGAAGAGCGTTCCCCAGGCCGTGCAAAGTTGAGGCCTTGGTGATTCTGGATGGTCCCAAGGGTCCGCAATTGTCCCTGGGAAAGCTGTCCTTTTCCCTCTTTTTCCGGCTGGAGGTACACCTCTGGCATCCGACTGCCGTTCGGCGACGTCCTGGGGGAGACGCCCTGGTTTCACTTGGGACGCACACTGGTGTTTCTCAGAAGAGCCCAAATGCCTCCCTGCGGGTGGGTGGGGGGGCTTGGCACACCAGCATGGAATGTAAGGCTCTTTAGAACTGCGTACCTTGAGGCCGTGGGAAGGCCGCACGAACGAGAGCTTTGGAGCGAACAGGGGCAGCGCTTCGCCATCACCGTTGCACGTTCACGGAGCTTCGTCAAACGAACGCATTTACGTCCTGGGGCTCAAACACAGCCGAGGAGTGGGAAGGGCATACAGTGAGTGCCCTTTGACAGTTGTTACAACGAACGTGAGTGCACTGTGTCTCGTGAAATACCTTCCACGGTTGAAGCATTCCGTTAACGCATGCCCCCCCGCTCCCTCTGGCACTCCGAGGTGTTACTGACGGGGGAAGTCTGGACTTTTGCTTGAGGCCGGGGTGGGGCGGGGGGACTCACCATTCTTCTGCCGGCGAGCTCCAGAGCGCTCCTGCTGAAGCTCCCAGCAAGGAACTGAGAGCAGCAGGCCTCACACGAGTCAACTCAGACTTCTTCTGTCACGAGTCAACTCAGACTTCTTATGTGAGGCCTTCCGGCAGCAAAGAGAAGGTGCGCGCGAGGAGTGTGCTTCAGGCAGCTTAGGACCCGCCACTGTCTCGTCTACCACGGAGGGGAATCAGGGTTTGCCCAGGGTCGCCCAGTTTCAAAGCGGAGCTCACGTAGTTATCCTCGGTGGTTTCTGATTACCTCAAGGAAACACACGGAGGAACAGGGCCCTTCCGTGGAGGCGCTTTTGGGCACAGGGACCTCTGCGTGGGATCTACTGGGTAAGTATGGCAGTACCATCAGGTAGGCCTCAGTGACCAAGGCTCTCTGGCTCACGCCTAGCTGTGTCAAGAAGTGTGGCAAACGTACGTACCGCTCCTCAGGCTGGGCCCACAGCCTAGCTTTCGCTGCTGTGAGAGTGCTGTCCCGAGTCTCTTCCCGGAGCCAGTCGTCAGCGGCGGTGTCTTTTGGCACTGCAGTTCTCTTTCAGTCAAGGAGGCCGTTCGACTGACTGGCAGAGGGAGTCCGCCCAGCGCTGCTTTCGCCAGTCTCTCGGACGACTGGGCCACTCAACCTGGGCAACCCAGAGAGGAGTACACTGCCCTAGCTATGAATGTGAAGAGCTGTCTCCAGGGGCCTGCTTACGCTAAGGTTCCTCAGAAGCCAGAGGGCCGCCGTTCCGGCACGGAGAGAGGTCATCCTGCGAAACTGGTGAATGGGCTCCTACCCTGTGTGTCCCCAGGAGCGTCGCAGGGTTAAGGCACTCCGTGGTGGAGTATGGCCTCATTGGAGACCCCTGCACACCCAACTCCCCCGACGTGAAACACTGGAACTTCACCTTGAGGCCTGAGGTCACCTTGCGTTCGGCCGGAGCTGAACCTGGGGTGCCGTGGGAGGAGTTCCTAGAAAGGGATTGCCAGCACGTTTTTCGCTTTGGGAGAACACGCAGCCTCGGCCCACAACGACAGTCCTGCCGTGCAGAGACGGCGGGCCGCTAGTGCCGTTCCAGGCAGCTTTGAAGCCAAGCGCGAGGCGCCTCCAAACGGGGAGAAAGCGTACTCTCCCCTCCGCGTCCCACGTTCAAGCTGAATGACGCAGCATGTTTCTCGGAAGGCTCTGCCGAGCAATCTAGTGAAAGGGAGAGAGTGCCTGCCTCTGCCGAGAAAGGTGTTGACGTGGGCATTGCTGGACAGGCGGAAGAGCGTTCCCCAGGCCGTGCAAAGTTGAGGCCTTGGTGATTCTGGATGGTCCCAAGGGGTCCGCAATTGTCCCTGGGAAAGCTGTCCTTTTCCCTCTTTTTCCGGCTGGAGGTACACCTCTGGCATCCGACTGCCGTTCGGCGACGTCCTGGGGGAGACGCCCTGGTTTCACTTGGGACGCACACTGGTGTTTCTCAGAAGAGCCCAAATGCCTCCCTGCGGGTGGGAGGGGGGCTTGGCACACCAGCATGGAATGTAAGGCTCTTTAGAACTGCGTACCTTGAGGCCGTGGGAAGGCCGCACGAACGAGAGCTTTGGAGCGAACAGGGCAGCGCTTCGCCATCACCGTTGCACGTTCACGGAGCTTCGTCAAACGAACGCATTTACGTCCTGGGGCTCAAACACAGCCGAGGAGTGGGAAGGCATACAGTGAGTGCCCTTTGACAGTTGTTACAACGAACGTGAGTGCACAGTGTCTCGTGAAATACCTTCCACGGTTGAAGCATTCCGTTAACGCATGCCCCCCCGCTCCCTCTGGCACTCGAGGTGTTACTGACGGGGGAAGTCTGGACTTTTGCTTGAGGCCGGGGTGGGGCGGGGGGACTCACCATTCTTCTGCCGGCGAGCTCCAGAGCGCTCCTGCTGAAGCTCCCAGCAAGGAACTGAGAGCAGCAGGCCTCACACGAGTCAACTCAGACTTCTTCTGTCACGAGTCAACTCAGACTTCTTATGTGAGGCCTTCCGGCAGCAAAGAGAAGGTGCGCGCGAGGAGTGTGCTTCAGGGCAGCTTAGGACCCGCCACTGTCTCGTCTACCACGGAGGGGAATCAGGTTTGCCCAGGGTCCGCCCAGTTTCAAAGCGGAGCTCACGTAGTTATCCTCGGTGGTTTCTGATTACCTCAAGGAAACACACGGGAGGAACAGGGCCCTTCCGTGGAGGCGCTTTTGGGCACAGGGACCTCTGCGTGGGATCTACTGGGTAAGTATGGCAGTACCTCAGGTAGGCCTCAGTGACCAAGGCTCTCTGGCTCACGCCTAGCTGTGTCAAGAAGTGTGGCAAACGTACGTACCGCTCCTCAGGCTGGGCCCACAGCCAAGCTTTCGCTGCTGTGAGAGTGCTGTCCCGAGTCTCTTCCCGGAGCCAGTCGTCAGCGCGGTGTCTTTTGGCACTGCAGTTCTCTTTCAGTCAAGGAGGCCGTTCGACTGACTGGCAGAGGGAGTCCGCCCAG